>NC_054372.1:42160396-42220396 GCF_017654675.1 Xenopus laevis | reverse complement strand
TCCATACAAATTCCAATGAAAAATACAAAATATCAGGGCCTATAAAACCATTGGTTTATTACCGTATATACTCAAGTATAAGCCGAGTTTTTCAGTATCCAAAATGTGCTGAAAAAGTCTACCTCGGCTTATAATCGGGAAAGTGGGCAGTAGCTGAGATTGCAGTCATCATTTAATCATTCCTATACCAACAGTTCGCTTGGGGAGAGACTGCAATATCACACAGTGCCCTCTGTTGGTTATATGAAAGAATAACAGTGACTGCAATATCACACAGCGCCCTCTGTTGGTTATATGAAAGAATAACAGTGACTGCAATATCACACAGCGCCCTCTGTTGGTTATATGAAAGCATAACAGTGACTGCAATATCACACAGCACCCTCTGTTGGTTATACGAAAGATTAACAGTGATGGCAATATCACACAGCACCCTCTGCACATGGTAGTGGGACAGTGGGACAATGCATACAGTAATCCGTTTGGCAATTCTCTGTCACCATCAACTTTGCAAAGAAGTCCGGTTGATTGCTGGGGGGGTCGCTTTGGCAGAATGTGCGCTGCTGGGAGACAGGGCTGTAGTTATGTCTAGGCTTATACTAGAGTCAATAAGTTTTCCCAGTTTTTGTAGGTAAAATTAGGTACCTCGGCTTATACTCGGGTCGGCTTATACTCGAGTATATACGGTATGTCTTCTCTTTACAGATGCTTCAGTGTATGAGGAATTAATAGACATCATTAATTGTATAAAGTTATTCTAATCTTAGCTGCTACCCATTAGAATCAAATTTTTGCTGCACAGCACCTAAACTACAATTTGACATCCATTATACATCTGTAATTATAAATGTCGTGCTGTCATTGCTTAACAAAGCTATGCATATATTCCTTTAACAGCTAATATTATACATACATTATACATCCTGATATTATGAAATATTTTTCTTTGTCGCCAGTGGGGATCATTGCACAGCTTAAGGCATGGATTTTTTAATTTATAGTATGTCTGTTTCTGCCAATCAATAAACAATTCTAAAAAAGTTAATTTTTGATATTGCATACTGTCAATAACCGTAAAGGTTTCCTTGTACCTTTAACCAGGTTTTAATCTATGTAACACTAGGAAAATACGTAAATCACCAATGTGTCCTTCGCTCACTGTTTGCTTATGTGTGAATGGAGGGATGCTGGAAATGTGTGGGAAGGGCAAGAGCACGTAATAACAGTGAGGGGTTTGATACCTCAATAAGTATGTGACTAGTGATGGGCGAATTTGCGGCATTTCGCTTCGCCGAAAAATTTGCGAATTTCGCGAAGCGGCGAAAAATTCGCGAAACGGCCCGTTTTTCACACCGGCGTCCGTTTTTTCGGCAAAAAATTTTTGACGCCGGCAAATTTTTCCGTGAATTTTCGCGGGCATTTTGCGTATTTATTAGCTGGCGGCGAATCGCGCAAATTCGCAGCGAATTCACGCCTGGCGAATAAATTCACCCATCACTATATGTGACTGCTTAGCGAATGTTGCATGTGAATTAAGGGGCATATATATTATGCTCTGTAAAACTAAATACGCAAAAAAAATTATGTAAAAAGCTTTGTAAAATAAATGGCGAATTTATCAAGGTATGTGTATTTTACTTTCCATGCGAACACCAGATTTGACTGCATTATTTTACATTGCTTCTGGTGAAGGTCACTCTAAGAAAAACACATCAAAATTTTATGTCATTTTTTACACTGCGAAGTCTGGTGATGGTGTGGTGTATTATGCTGCCATTTTTAAGACACCATTCTAAATATGCCCCTAAGTGCCCCTGCATGCTGAAACAGTTGCTGCTTGCCTGGTACTAGGGCTCGACATGTGGTGGAATGAGTGGACAGGTTATTGGGAGGGGCTAGAGAAGACCGTACAGCTGTGGTACGCATAGGTACCAATGACAAAGTTAGAAGAGGGGATGAAGTCCTCAAGAATGATTTTAAAAAACTAGGTGAGGGCAAGGACTTAATTTTCTCAGAGATATTACCTGTGCCACGAGCAACGTTAAGAAGACAGCAGGAGTTTAGGGAGATTAATGCATGACTGAGAGATTGGTGAGATGGGCTTTGGGTTTCTGGAGAACTGGGCCAATTTCTCAATCTAGAGGGTTGGAGGAGATTTCAAACTAGGAGTGCGGGGAGAGTGCAGTAAGAGATTCCCTGGAATTGCAGAGTCTTCACTGTTGGCTCACCTTAAACTAGTCAGCGGCTGGTTATGGTCCATAAAGCTTTACTAAAAATGAATGTGAACAAGGCACCAGGGCTCCTTAAAGGCTGCCCTTCAGAGCACAGTTTGGGGAATTCTGTTTTCTGCTGAAAACACAGAACAGAAATGGTTGTCATTTAAAATGATATTAAATTGTTATTGTTTTCAAATTATTCCCTTAAGAAATGAATGTAGAAGTGCTAAGAACCACCCTATGTGGCTTATATAGAGGTTAATTAGTTAATAGGAAAGAAGAGAAAGGCATTTAAAACCTACAAGTCTGTGGAGATGGAAGCTGCATTTAATGAATATAAACACTATGATAAATGTTGTAAAAATCCGAAAGGCAAAGATAGAAAATGAGGAGTGCATTGCAGCAGAGGCTAAGTCTAACCCAGAAAATACAGAATATTAATATTAAAAAGATGTGGGCTGAGAGTTTGCCTCCTTTAAATAATGGTACCAGCATGGTTGTAACAGATACTGAAAAAGCAAATGTGCTAAATCAGTTCTTTTCTTTATTGTATACAATAGAGGAGTTCCAAGACCTACCTCATAGTTGCATTGTTGGCTCACCTCAAACTAGTCAGTGGCTGGATATGGTTCATAGAGCTAAAAATTCATGTGAACAAGGCACCAGGGCCAGATTTGATAGCTTTTTATGATGAGAAACAGTAAGTAAGATGCTGGACAGGGGGGAGCAGTATATGTGATGTATTTGTACGTATGTTGCCAAAATATTTGATACAGTGCCCCTCAAGTGACTGCTCTATAAACTAAGGTCTGTTGGGCTTAATTAAGTCGTTTGCACATGGATAGGAAACTGGCTACAGGATCAGGTCCAGAGGGTTGTTGTTAATGGTACATTCTCTACTTGGAGTAAGGTTCCTATTGGTGCTTTGTATCCACTTTTATTGAATTTGTTTATTAATGACTAGTGATGGGCGAATTTGCGCCGTTTCGCCGAAAAATTCGCGAATTTTGCGCGAAATTCGTGAAACGGGGAAAAATTCGCGAAACGGCGCCGGCGTCTCGTTTTTTCGACGCCGGCGCCCGTTTTTGACGCCGCCGAATTTTCGCGGGCGTTTCGCGAATTTATTCGCTGGACGCGTATCGCGCAAATTCGCCACGAATTCGCGCCTGGCGAATAAATTCACCCATCACTATTAATGACTTAGGGGAGGGTGTTGTAAGTAATGTATCAGTATTTGCAGATGTCACAAAACTATGCAGCCCAATTAATTCCATCCAGGATGCGGCATCCTTGCAACAGGATCTTGACAAACTGGTACCAATGATATTCATCTTACTTACCTCATCATAAAAAGCAATCAAATTTGTCTGACATGACCTATCCTTCATGAAGCCACACTGATTGCTGCTCATAATGCCATTAACTAGGAAAACATTTTGAATGTGATCCCTTAAAGGGGAAGGAAACCTCGTCGGCGCTAACCCCCCTCCCCTCCTCCCGTGTATTGCCCCCCCTCCCTCCTCCCACCTGGCCTACCCCTCTCGCTGGGCAAATGCCCCTAACTTGTTACTTACCCTTCTGCGCAGGTCCAGTCCAGGGAGTTCACAGGCGACATCTTCTTCCACGCGATCTTCTTCCTCCTTTGACCGGCGTTTTGGCGCATGCGCAGTAGGAGCATTTCGCCGGTACGGATCTACTGCGCATGTGCGTGACTTTTGGCGCATGCGCAGTAGATCGTACCGGCGAAACGATCCTACTGCGCATGCGCCGGTCAAAGCAGGAAGAAGATCACGTGGAAGAAGATGTCGCCTGTGAACTCCCTGGACTGGAACTGCGCAGAAGGGTAAGTAACAAGTTAGGGGCATTTGCCCAGCGGGAGGGATAGGCCAGGGGGGAGGGGGGGCAATACACGGGAGGGGGGGTGGGGGGTTAGCGCCGAGGAGGTTTCCTTCCCCTTTAACAAGCCTTCAAATAATTTGCCCACCACAGATGTCAAATTTACTGGCCTATAATTGCCAGGCTGAGATTGTAATCCCTTTTTAAATATTGGAATGACATCAGCTTTCCTCCAATCCATAGGCACCATACCATACCAGATGAAAGTGAATCTGAGAAAATGAATCAAAAATAGAGGCTGGTCTAAAACGGAACTAACTTTCCTAGAAGAATTTGAGGCTTCATAAATAAGCCCTTCAAAGTCTAACCAAAAATTATGTTGTTCCTTTTTTTGTTAATGGTGCCCTGCAAAAAAATGATAAGAGACAGTTGGGTTCACGCAGGGAAGAATGGTTATTGTCTTTTCCTGAATGTTAAAATATAGCACTACTGTGACAATCTTTCTGTTTTTTGGCAATTAGACACACATTTTTGCAAATGAGACAGGTGTTTTCACACAGTGCACCCACGCTTGAAAATAGAGTTGACAGTAATTTAAATTCGCAATTTTCAAAACTTTTTTGCGAATATTTTTTCCACCACCAAAGTTGTGGTGTAACTCAAAAGCAGAGGGTGCACATAAATATTTACAATTTGCAATTTTGCCAAATTTAAAAAGCTCTTATGGACATTTGCAGTGCAAATAAAATCCAATTTCTACTTTCTTTAATGAAAAAGAAACCTATCTCCAATATACTTTGATTTAAAAATGTGTACCGTTTTTATAAGAAACCTGACTATATGCAGTGAAATTCTCCCTTCATTTACTGCTGTGGATAGGAATTGTCAGATGGTCCCTAACTGCTGAGCAGGGAAACAATCATACTTATGAACAGCAGGGGGAGACCCCGCCTTACTTCCCAGCCATGCAGAACTCAAGCAGCTTTGTTTATGATGATCCCTAAGCAGCCCACACCACACTGAGCATGTGCACAGTCTTAGTCTTACAAAGATGTTTAACAAAGTTACAAGATGGTGACCCCCTGTAGCCAACTTTGAAAGCATAAATTATTTGTTTTATTAGGCTTGTGGTGCAGTAAATTCATGTTTATATTTAGTATACAAAATACAGCATTTCTAGCCTTATTCTATTTTAGACTTTACATGCCCTTTAAATACACCACTCTTATCCAGCTTCATTATTATAACCATGCACAGAGCAAATCTATTCACTTTGTGAACCATTCTGCACTGTGCAAAGTTTATAAATGAGCCCCACTCTGCATTTGAGTTACGCCACGACTTTTTTGAAAATATTAGTAAAATTGTTTGTTGAGAATTTAAAAAATGTCAACGATATTTTTTGGCACAACAACCTTGCACCGTGGCAGCACTCACTCAAACACCTGTCTCATTTGTAAACCGTTTGCAAGAATTTGTGCACAATGCGAATTTGCAAAAACCGGAAAGACGGAAAGACACTTTGATGCACATGAGCAGCCCACCTAAGCTGCTTGCATCTATTGCTCTGATTGAGTTCTCTGGTGCTGGACCTCATCTAACGTTGATTTTGGAGCTCCTTCAAACTAGTGCTATTTCTTTGTCCTTCATTAGGGCATTCCATCTCAGTTCTATACAGTTCTAGGTTCTTTGTCATTTATTTTGGACCTCTAATCTATAAAACTGTCTAATGCAGTGGGTGGGGAGCTAGTCTTAGAAAAACGTAGTTTTGAAATTATATCTGCTATTCATAGGGGATACTAGCATAACAGATGGATGATGCAGTCAATTTATACTACCCCAGCTACCACACTTTCTACAGCAGAGAAGTTTACATATATTAAGTACCAAGTCACCCCAATGTTTTTCAAGTAAATTAAATTATCCACAGGAGGAAAAGTGAAGTAATTTGCCACCATACCAGATGTTTCTCAGGTGGATGAAGGTTCCGTATGGACAGAAAAAATGTCTTGCTAATAATTATTAGATGAAACCCTAATTCATTTCTGTTCTTTCATATACCTGGTACTAGTGACAGTAGCCCTTGCCATAATGTGATGTGTTTTGTCTTTAGTATATATCAAGAGACAAAAACACTAAAACATGATCATACACTTACATTCAATGAAGGATGGATGATTCTAAGTTTCTTCACATTTTATATATTGTTGACAGATTGTTTTGCAAGCTGTCCTCCATCACTTTATTGAAACTTGTATAAGAAGTCAGACAACGTTATTTAGTTATTTAGCTTTGCAAAAGCCTTTTTTCTCCGATGTGGCACTTTTAATTGTCCCTTATAATCAAGGAGAGGAAAAAATAAAGCAATGTTCCAGCAACTAATCACTGTAATGATCCTGTCAGAGTCTTTGGACAGCATTGTGTGTAGCTGAAACATCTCCACTAGAAAATGGATCTGTTTGTCACCAACTGCTGCAAAATACTGTAGAACTCTGGAGTTTCAAACTCAGCTAAACTAAGTGAAGCTTTAATATTTGTTGTACAAAATAAACTTTACATTAAGCAAGTTTTTAGTTCTAGCCCAAAAAATCCATTCTGCTGTGAAAAAGGTTTGAGGCCATTCATATATAATATAAAAATGGGAAAATGTCACTCCACGTGGCAAGACTATATGAGTCATTAACAAAGTGGGAGGCAGGGTGCAATCCTGGGCTCCATTTCAGAGCATATTAATGCAGCCACATGTAAACAGTTCTGCTCTTCCATCATTTCCATTCAGATGGTAAAGACAGAGCTGGCCTGTGCCCACCAATGCTGAAATCAATGTAAAGGAAACAACCAAGACTATTAGTTTATGTTGGTCAACAATAGCGATCTTTGGCTTTGTCTTTGGCCTTTTTAAGATGACCATACGAGCACATATATTGCTGTCAGATATGGTTATCTGTTTTTGTTTGTGGGATGAATATAATCATGCCATGGATATCGGCAAACATTTCCATCTTGTCACTTAGGGATTTATTTTTTAAGCCTCAAACTATTGTAAGGAAAAAAACCTAAAATTTTTCAAGATTTATAATGCGCCATAAAAGCTGTTAAAAATTTGAATCCAGATATAACCTGTTGAATTCATGTAAAAGTCAATGGCAGGTGGTCTTTTTTTACAATTGGAACATGTTTTTTGCCTTCATGATTGTGGAGAGTTTTGGACTGTTAAGACACTGGTTTTCATTCAATAATCTGAAAAATGTGGTTTTCATTCTATAATCTGATGAATTTGAAAATATTCCACGATTTGAATTGTTCAATTTTGTACAGATGTTTCCCGTAATTACGATTTTCAATCAGAATTTTTAGTAAATTAAGCCATATGGTGGGAGTCATTGGAAGTAAGGTCAAATTCTAAATTTTTTAAATAATGGGGAAAATATGAGTTTTAATAAATAGCCCCTATGTTTGTACAGCAATATCTGTAGGAGTACGGCCTATCTGGCAATACCAGTAGTACAATTTTTCCAGATGATGAGATGTCCTAACCAAATATCCAACAGCTGTCTTAGCTATTCTAAAAAACAACTTTTATTTACAAACCATGATATTTACATGACAGCAGTCTTCATGTTAATAATTCATTATTCTATACAGCAAATGGTCCTTCCTATGAATGCTCATCTGTTATACATGTCTTGGCATGGACCAGCTTTATATACACCTCTGTTCAGTGCCAACAGTTCAGAAATTCAAAACCTTATACACTACATTCAACTTATGTGTGTAACGGTTGGAACCCTAAATCTAGAACCAATGCCAAGCACCCTGGTCTCGGCTCGTGCTTCTGCCTGTAGCAGCCGCCTTTGGCCTCGTGAGGAGCCCTCAGATACTCAGATGCCGCCAGGTCTTAAAATGAGAGGTGCAAGGCGTGGGGTTCTAGACAGGCAGAGGGGCACAACTGTAATGCAAAGTCTTTGGCCAGAAGGTTGTGGTACAAGGCGTTAGGCAATAGAGTAGTCAGATCAGGCCGGGTCGGGGCAGGCAGACAAGGGTCAAACCAGGAAGTCAATCAGAGGGGTTAAGCAGAATCAAAGTCGGTAATCAGGATTCAGAATTCAGGATCCTCAAATAGCCAGGCAGGGGTCAACACAGGAATCAGAATAGAAGGTTAGAACAAAGCTCAGAAAGCACTAGGAACAAACTCCTATAACGGGCAATGTGAAAATCCAAACTGTGCCTTTAAATACTTTTAAATTTTGCGCCACTGCGCGCTGACGTCACACGCCTTTTGCCGCTCAGAGGAGCAGTGTGGCAGGCATCCCCGCTGAGGGGGCTGCAGGCGTCCCTGCAGACCCCCTCCCGCTAGACCACCAGGTACAGTTGTTACATTGTGACAATATTAAATGGAATATTGTATTAAATTATTTTTGCTTATAGGATAGGAGGGGATATCATAAAATTTTCGTATTTATGTGTTAGATATAATATGCAATATTGAAGCACCTCCGTATTCAGTGCACCACATAAATGTACCACATTTATAACTGTTTCACCTCCATGGCTCCTTTCTTCTAGTTAGAATCTTAATAATGTAAAATTGATATCTTAATGAGAGCCTTTACATCGTATATAATATTTATATACCTTATTACAGTAGAAGTTTATAGAACAGATAAAAAGATCATTTTTATATAGTAGTGATTGGTCTCCACCCTGATCTGGCACATGTTTTCATATCCCTTAAATGACAATAGGGCAGGGAAAATAAGTAATTAGTACTGCTGCCTGTAAAGACCAGGGTTGAGTTGAATTCAAACCTGAACGTCTGCAAGAATTTTGCATGTTCAAAGTATTCTAGTTTCCTCCCACACTCCAAAAACATAGTGGCAGATTAAACGACCCTGGATGAAACTGACCATTGTGTGATAGGGACTTTAGACCGCATGCTCCATCTGGGGCAGAGACTGATGGGAATGATGAATAATCTCTTTTGGATCTATATAAATAAAGGATAATATATAAATAATTTATGAGTTTCAACAACCACAGTGTCATGTTGTTTTATTATTTATGGGGAGAGTGAATTAATTTCTTTATAGAGCACTGGGAAGTCAGACTCACGACATCAGAGCCAAAACAAGAGTCATTTACAATAAATGGTTAACTAAAGGGAAAGTACAAGAGGCTGTTATCCAAAAAAGCACTGCACATCTGTCCCCCACCCCCCATTCTTATTCACCTGCTGATTCTATGAAGTGGCCAGAATATGCACAAGGAATACAGAGAATTGATTTTTCAACTGTAGTAAGCAGATACAAGTTCATATGTCTGCAGTGTTCTGGCTGTGCATACATCTTTACATGTACCATTAATCTTTATACAGTGCGGTACACTCCTGCTCTCATATTTGATAATCCTGTTACTCTGCAACAGGTTTTATTTTATTTCTTATCATGACAACTTGTAGCATCCACAAACTGTTTGCATTTAATATGTAGCTGAATGATACCTAGCTCTCCCCTGCTCAGTTTATAAGTCTGTCTTTGGCTTTACAAATGTGGTGACTCAGTTATTAAGTTGCTGCACTGCCTCAATGTCCTACAATCCCAATTTACCCCGAATGTCTCTGCCAGCAAAAAAGACTGTATATATCTGTATAGTGCAATAGCATGGTTAATTTTGTAGTGGTAGCGCTTCTGGATTCTCCCAGAAACTACTGTTTTTTAAATGTATTTATAGATGAAGATGGACCTTGATCCTCTGTCAAGTCCACCTATGAGCTGGATCCAAGACATGCAAGGAGAGCACTGGTCTGAAAATGTAAAAACATCACAAAAGTTACAAAAAAGGTGATTGAGAATTAATGCACCTACCAGCGTTAAAGGAACAGTAAAACCAAAAAAATTAAATATTTTAAAGGAATGACGCTATAATGTACTGTTGCCCTGCCCTGGAAAGAGCACAGGGTACAGAGTAGATAACAGAGAAGTTCTGAAGACTACTATCAGGGGTGTAACTATAGAGGAAGCAGACCTTGCAGCTGCAGGGGGCACAGGAGGTATAAACATTTTGGGGGGCCTGAAAAATAATTTGCTGTGGGACCCAGTAATATCTAGTTATGGACTGACTACCATTGTATACTACAGATCTTATCTATTATCTGCTGTGTATACTGTGCCTTTTCTCCTTTTTCCAGCGTTGAATGGCTGCCCCCTTGGCTACATAATCGCTTGTTTATATAAACTATAGTGAAGTTCCAGAAGCAAATACACCAGTTTTTACAGTACAGGGCAACAGTATATTATATTTTCATTACTTTAAAACACTTTAATTTGTTGGTGTTACTGTTCCTTTAACAATTTTATTCCACCTATAACTGACCATTTGTTTCAGCCTCAAACTGCCTTGCCTATGATCCAATTGGGTTCTGGGCTCAGCCAGAAATGAGTATACATGAGTATACATGGCATGTAAGCATAACGTCACTCCTAGGTACCATGCAAATTGGCTTCTGTCTGAGGCTGCCTGAGGCAGCCAATGGAAACCAGAGTCTATAAGGTTCATTTACGTTAAATTTTAAAGCAAATGTTGCATGTAAATGTGGTTTTAAATGACCCTAATAGAATGCAGTCCTCGGACAGTGCTGTCTAAAAAGCTTTGTTCTAGGGCAGTGGTCCCCAACCAATGGCTCATGAGAAACATGTTGCTCACCGACCCCTTGGATGTTGCTTCCAGTGGCCTCAAAGCAGGTGCTTATTTTTGAATTACAGGCTTGGAGGCTAGTTTTGATTGCATCAAAACTAGGTGCACTGCCAAACAGAGCCTCCTGTAGGTGTCAGTGAAATATAGGGGATGCCAAATAGATCACAACCCTTATTTGGCACCCCAGGAACTTTTTTTCATGCTTGTGTTGCTCTCCAACCTTTTTACATTTGAATGTGGCTCACGTGTTGAAACAATTCGGGACCTCTGTACTAGTGGATATTGCTACCATATTTGACCTCTCCCCTCCACAGTTTCTAAAACAGAGAGGGATTTGTATGGAAACATTCTGTGCAAACATGCTGTGACCAGGTATTGTGACCAGAAGGTGACCAGGAGGTTTCCACTTGGCCCAGGTTTATGCATACTCTCTTTACTGTTTTCTAAGGATTCACAAACTAAAACAAATATTGAAAGGTTAAAAGTGTTCCAAAAATTGTTTGGGATATTGGGAATAATTGTGTTTGCTTTGTGTTCTAACCAAATTTAGAGTGTAACCTTATTTGACACTTCTCCAAAAACAGCATTAGAAAAAAACAAGTCCTTCAGCCTATATGCAGCTGAACTGTAATTCATATTTAAGCATGTTTAAATCTTATTCACACGTGTTTTGAATATCTACAGATACATGGACAGGAGCTGACAGGTCACAGTGGGTCCTGCATGGTTGGCAGCTGTATTATGCCAACCAGCTGCCAGACAGGCAGTGTAGGGAGCTGAGTACTTTGATTCGTCCTCAGTGGGAGAATGTGGATGTAGCCGGCCCTAGAACCTCTCAGTGTGTATCTGGAGTGACATGACTACTTCAAAGAAGATGACCTCTGCCTACTGAAATGGGATCCAAACCTGCAAAAAGGCAGAAAGGCAGAAATCCAAAATAAAATCTTTATTTAAAATTATTTAATTCAATGTGGTTTTGTTTCATTATTTTTTAAAAGTTACAAAAGATAACTATCTAATAATGCACTTTACACAAGTGTTAGAGTACTAAGGGGTGCAAATTGGTGCCCTGTATTGCTCACTCATTGAGCTACTACATCTGGAGAATTATTTCAGAGAAGCAGAGTGCAGCACTGGTAGCTTTAAGGCATTCTTGTCTTTACTGTCTGCAATATGGCTTATTGCGTCTAAATGCAGGCAGGAGAGGGAAAGGGTTATTGACAATGTGTACAACTACAATAAAATTTGTACAAAGATTTATAATATATATTATTTTATAAAATACTGTATATATTCTGATTAAGAAGATACTGTTTGGTGACTTGTTTTTTTCCCTCCAGACTAAACCCTCAAGATTCAAAATTAAATGTATACTAGCTTCCCGCAAAACAAATGCAAACATCTTAAACCGTTATAACATTTTCAAACACTGTATCATTCTCATGGTCACATGCTAAAGTCAAAAGTTGCATGGAGCATTTATGCAAAACATCCTCCCACCTTTTTCTGGAGTTATCATCACATACTTCAAATGTACGTAGGTACATTTTCAAACAATAATGGTTTTAAGATTTGGAAATTTTTGGAATCAGGGTTGAACATATAGAGAGCCCATGGGCAGAAATAGGGGCAGATTTACTAAAGGTGCGAAGTGACTAACGTTACCGTTTTCAGAGACTTCGCCGATTTACTAACGGGCGCAGTCGTCATTTCGCTAGCGAAGGAGATAGACGCTAGCGGTGATTCACACTCTATTGCCAGGCGAATTTTCGCTCTGGCGAATGGACGTTACTCCGCAAATTAACTAAGATGCGGATTTTACTGAACGTTTACTGAACTCTTTCGCCAGACTTGCCTTTGCCAGCTCAGTGCATAGATCTTCCTCATTCTTTTGTTACTTACATCATATTTTTTAGTGGAAAAAGTCCAAAAGACGCTGGCGTCTTTTCCTTTTTTCAGAGTGATAGCCTGAACTGGGTTCCCCCATACATTTTCTAACATATGAAACATTAACTATACAGTGGGCTTATTTGTAGGGCATTATAACAACTACTATGTTTATAAAGGTTTCCTGGAGATGTGTAATGTAATGTATTTGCTGCAACATATACGTCCATTCAACTTTAAATTTCCTGCCGTATGCAAATTAGCCTGAGCGAAGACCATCTTCACTTTGATTTGCTCGCATTGCCTAAGTAACGCTAGCGAAAATTCGCCAGTGCTCTGCGCCCTGGAGGGAACTTTGCATTTTAGTAAATTATGTTAAGTTATCTGAATGAATTTTCTTCAGGCGAAGTGTGGCGACAAGCTGTGAAGCTGTCACTGGCGAATTTTCGCCGCTTAGTAAATTTAACCCATAGTGTCATAAATTGGTGGAGGTGAAACAAAACAATGGAGAACAATGGAACCACTCTTCTGCTCTTAGGGCAGAGACACACGCTGCTATTTCGGGAGATTAGTCACCCAGCAACAAATCGATTCTTCTTTGGGCGACTAATCTACCTTCCCACCGGTTAGGATCTAAATCGCCAGCAGATGGCACTCGGATCGCTTTGGCTTTCCGAAGTCGTCTGAAGTTTCCTCGTGAAGCAACTTTGGGCAACTTCGGAAGTGAAGTGTTCCGAGTGTCATTCTGCCGGCGATTTTCATTCTAGCCGGTAGGAAGGCAGTTCGGGGAGATTAGTTGCCCGCCAAAGAAGCGATTTGTCGCTGGACGACTAATCTCCCGAAATAGCAGCATGTGTCTCTGCCCTTAGGGATGAATGATGCAGTTCCTTTAATATTTAATGTAAATAAAATAGTTTACAGTACTAAAATGCAAATGTACTGTAATTCTGATATACAGTTTGCATACAGTAATGCAAACTGAAAGTCCATATTGTCTACTTTATTTTATGACTTTTTTACAATAAAAAAAGTGGTTTTTTTAATCCAAATTCAAGACAGTTAATAATGTAATGCACAGCCCTAATGTTTTACAAAACTAACAGGTTTTTTATTATTCTATGACATCCTAAAAACATTTCATTCTCCAGACTGACAAAACTGCATAAGCTACTGAAGAAAAAAACAACGAAATTTGGGCATTGAGACCTTTGAACTGATTCTCCTCTCTCCCCTTCTGACGGACTTGAATGTTAATGTGCATCTGTCTTACACCCTACTGTTAATTGAATTGACACAAGGATGAAAAAGTAGGACACCCATGTACCAAAAGGATCCGGATTGTGCAGTGTCCCTGAATGAACTGGCCATTTAAACTGAAAGCTGCAAGAAACAGGATATTGATACATGATAGTGCATTTAAAGAACCTGGTCAAAAATGATATGTTATCTGCTTACTAGAACAAAGTCACTAGTTATAACCAAAATACTGTATATCACAACATAAGTCACATACAGGTTATAGGAGCTTATCAGACTAAATAGAGTTTTATTAACATTGCTTGGATTATGTTTAAGACAAATTTTACTTATTTGTGCCAAATTGCCTACTGATGCACATTAAAAGACTTTAGTGAAGATAAGGGCTACATGTTTTTTGTTGTTGTTTTTTTTTTCATACAATGCGTCTTACCTTGCTCTTTTGCACCCTGTCCTGTCATGTTAAAGGTGACCATAGACATTACAATTACGATCTTTCCTGGAAAAGAAGTTTCCAAGAAGGATCATTTGTTCAATACTCTCGTGTAGAGCTGAATCGTCAGATGATACAGGAAGAAACAATAGAATTCTACCTGTATCTGTCGATTCAGCACTAATAATGGGCGATGTTCTGGTGCCATCAAAGGTGCCCGATCAAAATTTTCCAGTCACCAATAGCTGGGCCAACCGATATCCAAGTCTTCTGCCGATATCCAAGTCTCGTCTCCCACCATACACACTCCGAATATCGTATGAAAATTGGTTTTGTACGATATTATCGGTGCATCTACTATATGACCACCTTAAAAAAAATTGTAAAAAAATATGGTGTAAAAAAATGTCAACAAAATTCAACGCACATCGTCAGGCAGTGCAAACAACTACAAACTTTGTATTGAATTTCGCCAACAAAATTCGGTGTAACTATAATGAGCCACTTGAAAAAACTGCAAATATCCATTAAGGATGCACCGAATCCACTATTATGGATTTGGCTGAACCCCCGGCCAAATACTGAACGGGTGGACAGGGGAAAACCTTTGTAACATCCTTGTTTTTTGACAAAAAGTCATGCGATTTCCCTCCCCACCCCTAATTTGCATATGCAAATTCAGATCGGCCGTCCAGAAGGATTCGGCCGAATCCTGCTGAAAAAGCCGTATCCTGTCCGAATCCCAAACTGAATCCTGGATTCGGTGCATCCCTAATATCCATCACAGCTTTTTACATGGTTGCTTGTAGAGCCACTTCTACCTAAACTTGTGTGCCACATAATATATTACACAAGGTCTGAAACAGCGAATAATAGTGGCAGCAAATCTGGAGTTCAGGAAGCCTACGTACCTTGATAAATTAGTCATTTATTTCACACTGTTTTTTACACCATTTTTTCAGCGAGACTCAACTCTTTTGTCCAAATCCATTAAAGGCAATAATTCTGACATGCAACAATTTATATGCGCAACACAATTTTTGCAATCACAACTCTTTTCTCCAAATGGGCGTGCGACAATTTTGATGAACGACAATTTTTTTGTTGCAGTGAATTTTCCCACAGTGAATTTTCGCTGCAGTTTCGCTAAAACTTTCGCAGTCGTCGAAATCCAAATAAATTCGCCCATCACTACTGCTGAGAAATGTATCAGCTAATTGTAACTGTTCAGAATATGCACCTGGATTACTGAGCTACCAGACTGAAAAAACAGAGACACAAACATTAAACTGTAAACTTCAATTTTGGGAATAATGTTAAAAAATAAAATATTGAAAGCAACTGAGAGAATCTTTATTTCTGTAAAAATAATTTTGCTGAATAATTTTGAAAATAAATATGAAAATGTTAAAACATTTTGTAGAATTTACTGCAGCCTACATGGTGCATTTTTATTGCTTGAAACAATGCAAAAGAGGGCAAAGCTTTCTTTCCAAAGAACTCCCGGTAACACATTATAAGAGAATACACTTTCCTTTATTAATGAAAAGGCTAAAGCTGCAAAGAATATTCCCTTTGTGCTTTCATTGTTCCATAATGCGCCAGGGTTTTTCTGCCTATTATGTTTATTTGCATAGACGTAACCACTTGGTATGATGAACACTTTGTGCCAAAACATGAACAAACAATTGTTTGAAAAGAAAAGCTATGTTTAAAACAGCATCTCCTTCTGGTTTCATTACACTCAAACTTGCAGCTGAGAATGTGTCACTTAAGGCAAGGGGGTTGCAAATCCATTTTTCCCCTATTAATAGAGGACAATTCTTCCGAGACAATGCATGAAGCATATCACAGGTATTTTCTAGGTTCAAGCTTTATACACCGAAAGCACAAAACCCACACCTTGTTAGGACACTAAAGGGACATTCAGCTGTGTCAAACAAAATTTGTCAAAAAAGGTGTGTAAAATAAATGGTGAATTTATTACGGTGTGAATAATTTTACACCATGCAAACGCCAGATTTGCCGCCATTATATTTACATTGCTTCCGGCGGAAGTCACTCTAAGAAAAAAAAAGTAAACAATTTATGCTATTTTGTTTTACGTGAAGCCTGCTGATGTGTGGTGTATTACCCCACTGTTATTTTACACAGCATAATAAATATGCTCCTTAAAAACACACAGAGTGATCACGTTTAAACAATGGAACAGTTCAGACCCATCTGATTTCTATACTACATGTAAAGTCTAAAATAGAATAAGGCTAGTAATACTGTATTTTAAATATAAACATGAACTTACTGCACCACAAGCCTAATCAAACAAATAATTTATGCTTTCAAAGTTGGCTACAGGGGGTCACCATCTTGTAACATCTTTGAAAGACTAAGACTGTGCACATGCTCAGTGTGTTCTGGGCTGCTAAGGGATCATCATAAACAAAGCTGCTTGAGTTCTGCATGGCTGGGAAGTAAGGCGGGGAAGGGAGAATTTCACTGCATACAGTCAGGTCTCTTATAAAAACGGTACACATTTTTTAAATAAAGTATATTGGAGATTAAAGGGATACTGTCATGGGAAAAAAACATTTTTCAAAATGAATCAGTTAATAGTGCTGCTCCAGCAGAATTCTGCACTGAAATCCATTTCTCAAAAGAGCAAACAGTTTTTTTTTATTCAATTTTGAAATCTGACATGGGGCTAGACATATTGTCAATTTCCCAGCTGCCCCAAGTCATGTGACTTGTGCTCTGATAAACTGCAATCACTCTTTACTGCTGTACTGCAAGTTAGAGTGATATCACCCCCTCCCTTTTTCCCCCCAGCAGCCAAACAAAAGAACAATGGGAAGGTAACCAGATAGCAGCTCCCTAACACAAGATAAAAGCTGCCTGGTAGATCTAAGAACAACACTCAATAGTAAAAACCCATGTCTCACTGAGACGCATTCAGTTACATTGAGAAGGAAAAACAGCAGCCTGCCAGAAAGCATTTCTCTCCTAAAGTGCAGGCACAAGTCACATGACCAGGGGCAGCTGGGAAATTGACAAAATGTCTAGCCCCATGTCAGATTTCAAAATTGAATATAAAAAAATCTGTTTGCTCTTTTGAGAAATGGATTTCAGCGCAGAATTCTGCTGGTGCAGCACTATTAACTGATTCATTTTGAAAAAATTTTTTTCCCCATGACAGTATCCCTTTAAAGAAAGTAAAAATTGGATTTTATTTTTTTGCCTTTACATGCCCGTTAAGCATTGGTTCACGATAATATTATGGTATTGCTTTGTATATCACCATCCACAGTGAATGATAAGCACATTATAAAGAAGTAAATAAATAAAGGAAACAGAGCTGTTTTCGTAAGAGGCCTGATCAAAGCAATAATGCAGTTGTTATTGTGGCATATGGCAAAGCTGGCCAAGCATTTGAATCTGTATCCTGGTTGGAATGTTCATAGAACTATAATTTAAGCCAGTTGGTGTAAGTACTTATTGCTTAATCAGATTCAGCTCTCCTTCAAAAAAGGCATTCAGTGGGATCCAATTTAAATAACCACTGTGAATGAAGTTGATGTATCATGTAAGTAGCATATACAGTATTTCTTAATGTCTAATAAATAACCATGTATGGTAATCATAGATCATGTAACAATTCTCTGGGCTTACTATACTTAGCTTAACACCCACAATAAAGTTGGACAAAGTAAAGGATATATACAGTATGAAAATACAAGCAATCAATTTTCTATTGGTGCAGCCTCTCTTTTTTCTAGTGTGTATTTGCCAAAGAAACTACCAATTGCAATCTCTCATCTTGCTGACTGCAAGTTTTAAAGGAGAAGGAATGATTAAAATTAAGTAAGCTTTATCAGAAAGGTCTATATAAATACACTAGTAAACCCTCAAAGTAATGCTGCTCTGTGTCCTCTGTCAAAAGAAACACTGCATTTCTGTGCACACGGGCTTCTGTATCGGACTTTCTGTTTTCAGTTTAAACCCCCAGGGCTTGGGCTTGAGCATGCTCAGTTTGCTCCTTTCTCCCCCTCCCTTCTCCCTCCTCCCTCCCTGCTGTAATCTGAGCCCAGAGCTATGAGTGAGCAGGGAGAGACTCAGGCAGAAGTGATGTCACAGCAAGCTAATATGGCAGCTGCTATCCTAAACAAACAGTGAGAGTTTCTATAGCTCAGGTATGGTAAAGCATTCTAAAAAATAAATATAGCATTCTAGTTTGAACTATTGTGGTTAATCTGTTGGCAATAAACTGCTTTCCTTCTCCTTTAATATCTGCTCAAAAGATATAATCTAAACATTTACTAATACTGTACATTAAGGTAAAGGGCAATGGGATACACGTAAAAGCATGGAAGTATCTAAACTGTGAAATGTAATATTAAATACTATAATAAAGTTGGAGCAGGTAAATCTACAATTAGTATCTAGAATATGGTCAAATATACTTTCACACAAGTGCATGCAATTAGTGTACCATTTACAGAGCTATCTTAAAGTCAATATGCACATTTTATTTTTTTGCTACTAGCTTTCCCATTACTCTGCCTCTGGGAACCTACTGAGTGAAAGTCTAAGCAGCCTTGAATAATAAAAAAGAGAGAGAGATAAAGCAATGACAGCAATACAATTAAACCTATCTATTAAATCAAGAATAGGATCAATCATGAAAGTTTAAACGAAGGGTAATTTAGAGAGTGAAATGATGACCTGGATAAAGAAGACATGTGATAACCATTTACCACGTGATTTCTGTTTAAGTATTATTTAAATGATTGATTTAATCTACGGTAAAATTGCTTATTTTGTGTCGGATGAAAAAGAAACATTGGTTTTCATAACAAGATTTTATTGATCAAGTTTCAATTGGAAACAAAAATCTTTTTTGAGGCCTGGAATTACAGAATCAAACTGCAAATCTTATTAGAGGAGAACTAACCCCTAAAAATGAAATGGCTAGAAATGCCATGTTTTATATACTGAACTTATTGAACCAGCCTAAAGATTCAGCATCTCTATAGTAACAATGATGCAGGCCTTCAAAGTTTTCACAGGAGTTTCCCATCTTAGATTTTGTTAGAAGTGTCACAAACAGAGAAGTAAGTTGCTGAGCAAGAACCATACATGAGACTTCATATTGGCTTGTACTACCAGGGCTGGAACTAGGGGCAGGCAGAGTAGGCGTCCGCCTAGGGTGCAATCCTGGGGGGGGCGCACTTTTAAGGCGGAATTCTTTTTAAACACCTGGTTTGCTTGGCCTTTAATAGTTTTTCAATTTTATAAACCACTGTTTCAACCCCCTCTTGACCAAGATTCATACTGCGAACAGAAACAATCCCCGCCTCCCTCTTGGCTTCTGCTGGCACAGGTACAGATTGGGGACAATATGAAGGATTGGCTGCTGCTGGCTCGGGGATATGTGGCAATATGGTGGCTGCTGGCACAGTTACACAGATATTCGGGGCAATATGATGGATTTTTTTGGCTGCCGTTGGAATAGGTACAGATTGGAGGCTTGAGGGATTGACTGCCGTTGGCACAGGTACAAATGGGGGCAATATGATAGGTGCTGCCACAGGTACAGGGGGCAATATGAATGGTAAGGTGGAAATTGTAATGCAGGACCCAGTGGGGGGGGGGGGCACTGATTGAAGCTCTTGCCTAGGGTGCCAAAATACCTTGGCCCGGTCCTGTGTATTACACAGTGATTCTGCATTTAGGAAGAGAATGCCAGCAGTGGTTGTATCTCTACTTTAGTTGAGCAGGCTAATGAGCTATGAATGACCATGGTTTCCATCTTTGCACCTAGGTAAAAATCAGGAGATCTAACTAGTCCACTACAGGGGATTCACCACCTTCTCAAATGGAACAATGTGTCCTTTAATGATTACTTCTTCTTTTTTTAACACTTTAACATGTTCTGATTAGTAATTTGTATGTTTTTTACCTTCTTCAGAGGAGTCTGACCTACATAAGGATTCTATCTACTGTTTGATGCCATGTATACGTGTGTTTTTTCCTGTTTACCTGTATTTGTCTGTGCTTGATTTATGTAACCCTTCATTTCATGTATGTAAAATTTTTATGAAAAGATGGTTTTCTTGGAGCCATTATCCCCAAGCTTACTAAATAAGCAATCTCAAACCAATACAAAAGTACCAAACCAATCTCAAACCAATACTAGTCTACATTTTCTTAACAAAACCACAAAAACACTGTAATTATAAACTATTTCTCACCCTGAACCTCAATAATACAGTCAAACTGAAAAGAAGGCATCTATTCACCTGTTGGCTCATGACAAACACAAGGGTATGTGATATTTAAATGATATTTAAATGATATTTTTAAAAATAGTGCTAGTGAGCTCAGTTTAAAAGATCCTTACAAGCTGTGCAATGTGATCCCTCTGGATTATCACCTGAAATCCACAAAAAATATGTTACAACAATAGACAACAATCTTACAACAATAGACATGTATAATATGCACAGCCACAGCTTTTATACAGTATATGGATTTTTCTTTTCAAACTGGAATCTATGTGCTACTGTATATCTTTATGAATAGGTTTTTTATATTACACTTTTTGTTGTTAAATGAACTTCACACCTGAATAAAAATAATATGACTGCTAGTAGAATCAAAGTAACTGATAATGGGAAGTATTGGAAACCAGGCAACACCAACCACTCATGTCCAAGTAGAGCTTGTATGCAAAGAAATAATAAAACATAGGAAACATATGTTTCAGTAAAGCGTAATTGTAAAATACTGTCATTAAATACGAAGTAAAGTGGCTTTCAGTCTTGGGTAAATTTGAGTTTAACAGGGTTGCAAAATATTTCTTTACTGTATTATAATTCAAGTAATGTGTATTTCTCTGTAGCCTAGCCCAGTTTTATATCCTTTTAAAGAGACCATAATTGTTTAGGTAAGATCCATGCCGAATTCCTTTGCCCCATCACTACTGGTAAACTGTTGTAGCTTCTTCTTGATGGTTTCTTTATAAGACAAATGGAGAGGGGTTTGGTCACATCAGACTATAGGCTTTCTAAGAGATCATATTACTAGATTTAACAAAGACTATAGAGAGGAGCATTTGTGTCAACCTAAGCAAAAGTTCCAGCACAAAGACAATTGGGAAGTATGCCAATATAAAAGGACTAAAATGAAAGCTATTATATATACAATGCAAGCTCCTCGTGGAGCAAGGACTGTAACAAAGCTCAACCGTCATCTTGCTGGTAACATTTATGTCAGGGCTGGAAAAAAGCAATGGTTCAGCTCTAGCTTCCTGAGCTTGACATTTTCAAAGCAATAAAGCAACAGCAATGTCAGCACCTTTGTAAAGAGTTATAACAAAGGCATGTCTTCAGTGACAGACTGGGACACCAGGGGCCCATCCAAAAACCTGAGACCAGGGGCACACCCAAAAACCTTAGACCAGGGGCCCACCCAAAAACCTGAGACCAGGGCCCACCCAAAAACCTTAGACCAGGGGCCTACCCAAAAACCTTAAACCAGGGGCCCACCCAAAAACCTGAGACCAGGGGCCCATCCAAAAACCTTAGATAAGGGGCCCACTCTCGGTACTATTATTCTTCCTCTCCTCACTCAACCTCTATTCTCCTCGTCTCTTTTCTTTACATACTATAATCTATTATTCCTTCTATTTAGTCTCTTTGTTCTCATAGAAATAGGGAATGACCATGAAATAGCCCACATGTTTAACAGCATGAGAGCCCACTGACACCTGGGCCCACCTGGAGTTTTCCTGGTATCCCTGTGGGCCAGTCCGACACTGCAGGTCTTCATATAGATTTCAGTCAAATTGCATAACCTACTTGTGACTGTGTCTTACAAAATCCTTTATATTGTCTAAAAGTGTACAGGTATGGGATCCATTATCAGGAAAGCTCCAAATTACAGGAAGGCCATCTCCCATAGACTCCACAGTAATCAAATAATTCAAATGTTTCAGTTTTTCCTATTATCCTTATCCTTACATAAAGCAAAACAATCCTATGGGTTTATTTAATGCTTAAATGATTTTTTACAGACTCGGAGGGCCATTTATCAAAGGTCAAATGTTAGAGTTATGGTAATTATTTTTTTACTCTAATAAATTAATTTTTATTCACAATTCGAATGGTATATTATTTATGAAAATATGTGAATGTCTAAAATTAGATCAAATATACCCGCCACGGAAATTAGAATCAAATTCAAACTCAACTTTTGCGAGACACACATTTTCTTTCTCCCATTCAAGTCTATGGGCGTAATTTTCGCAAACAAAATTTAGCGTAGAATTTCACTGATTACTACCAACATCTTCAAATAGTACATGAACTCGGCAGGTTTTAGGTGGCAAATATTTGAATTCAAATTTTTGAAAGGTCTGACTGTAATAAATCTCACATTTGAGTTGGTGAATTCAGAACTCGAAATTGTGAGTTATTACCAAAAATTCTCAACTCCAAAATTCCAATTCTAACCTTAGTTAATCTGCCCCATAATGTATGAAGATGCAAATTACAGAAAGATCCCTTATATGGAAAACCCCAGGTCCCAAGCATTCGGGATAATAGATCCAGTACCTGTATAATAATCACCCTCACATTATAAATCTAGCTTTATAGACAAGCTCAGAAATCCCTTATTTATTCTATCTGTATGTATATTTATGTATCTGTATGCAAGAAAGTGAATAAACTGCTGTACACATGAAAAATAAAAAGGTAGAGACACAAAAGGTAGGGACACAAAAGGCACTCACAAAACTAGAAACAAGCCTTATAACCCTAAAAACCCTGTAAGTTAAGTTGCATTCCTGTTTCATAAACTGTTGTGAAAAATAAAGACGTGGTGATCAAGTGGACTATGTGTTAGAATCAGTCTGCACTGATACATACTGCATTTACAAGGATCACTGTATGGAACACCTGAATGTTCAATTGAAGAGGAGCACTGGACCTATGTTATATGTATATTTGTGTTGGTCTGTAATAAAGGATATGTTATTTAAAGGGATTCATTCTGTCATGGTCTTTGTGTTTACTTTTTATTTCTAAATTACAATGTTTACATTGCAAATAATTTACTCTACCATTAAAAATGTTATTCTTGAACCAACAAATGAATTTTTTAGCTGTAATATTGGTGTGGAGGTAGCCATCTCAGTGCATTGTGCCTGATTCTGAGCTTTGAGAAGGAGCCAGCACTTCAGGGTGGAACTACTTTGAGACAACTATTGTTTCTCCCCTTCTCATTCCACTTCAATACAACCCAAGTCGTAAAGCACCAAGCAATATTTTGCTTGCTTGCATACAAGGTTTTTCCTGCCACTAGGTGAGAGCAATGCAAGTGAATGCTTCGGCAGAGGTTTCAGGTAGTGGAGATCTGATTAGCTTTCCATTGTTGGTAGGCTGCTGATGGGCAGCTGATATCGCTCTTACTTGTGTGTAGCATTAAAGAGTGACCAAAGTTTATCAGAGCACCAATCACATGATTGGGGGCACCTGAGAAATGGACATCATCGTTATCCCATGACACTATCCCTTGAGTGTAGTGCACTCCCAGTACTTTACAGTTCAGAATTTAAATTTGGTGAATAAGCCTTAGGTAAAGACCTCCCAACAAAACAATGAATAGATTTGAAATATAATCAAAGGGGTTTCCTGTCTCAGCAGATTTCACCTTTACCATTTGTAGTCTAGTGAAAGGTTGTTGTATCCTGTCTCCAAGCAAAATTATAACAATTATAAAGTAATTAAATGGAAAAATGCACTTTTCCCAGTATTGGTTATGTACAGTATGTAGGAGAGCGAATGTGTTATAAACAAATCTATATTTAAAATATTTGCACTAATTAATAAATGTATGAAACAGCAGGATTTTTTTAGCAAATGTTAAATACCAACAGTCTACAACTGTTGACTGTTTTGGTTTGTTTTATCTAACAAAGGCAAGGATTGGCTATATCATTTAGAGATGTTTCAGGGTAAAGTCTATCCTTAGGAAGTGATTGATGAAGGATATCAAAGGCTATTGTGATACTAAGCTCTATAGTTAGTATAGGTATGGCTATATATATTTTATGTGAAAGTAGGGAGGGGTGTGTGTATGGATGCCGGGTTTTCATTTGGAGGGGTTGAACTGTCAACCGTGATGTGAAATAAAAGAGTGCATCATTTCTTTAGAAGGAATAGTGTTTGGCAGCATTAACCACTGACAAGCACAGTTCAAAGATAAAAAAACATCTCATAGTTAGGCCACATATTGTATATAGTTCAACTGATACAGAGTCTCATGCAGCACTTATTAGGTATCTGGCTTTTGTGTATCTACAAATACAGAATGAATGGAACATATGGTTAATTGGCAACAAGGTAAGTATAGATCTGGCCACTTATTATATGTTAGCCAATAACAACGCAATAGAAAAGACCAAAAGAACACTGAAAATTTACAAAGATAGTGAAGAATAAAATAAATAAATATGTAATAAATTTAGGCTATGTAATACACATAATTGTTCAGATAAAGTGAGGGACTATATACCGGTATTATACAGAGGGTTAACGGTAAAACATTACAGATACTTTTGGACATTACCATTTATTTTTTCCACAAGAACATTTTAATCCAATTTAAAGAATAACTGTCCAAATCTTTAATCATCTTTATGCAAGTTGTGCCGGAGAATAATGATTCAGATTATAGTTAGTGCTCAGTACTGCTGCTGATCTGCACTGAGCCCTTGACATCCCATTAAACAGAAATATCTTTTTTATGTGTAGGAGGATAAAGGTTTTGCTAACCTTTATATTATTTTATTTAACTATAGAAAAGGGTAAATGTTTTCCTTTTGCCCCAGTGAAAGTGTTAGCCAGCTAGGCTGGGTCCTTGGCTAGCTAGGCTGGGTCCTTTTTCCCATAGGGGAGGGGGAGTAGTTCCCAAGAGGTTATAAAAAGGGATGTTGCCATGTGTTCTGTCTCTGTCCAGTGCACCCATTGGAAGTGGGGTGTTGCTGCTAAGGCCTGAGGTAGAGGTAGGCCTCAGTATAGGTGAAGCCAGTGTCAGGTCAGAAACTGTAATAGGTCACTATAGGAGTGACAGATCAGTTCAGGAAAGTTAGTGAGCAGCTAAGGCTCCAACGTGGAGTTAGTGAAGGGTTAACACCCTGCGGTGACATTGCCGCCAGGTTAGGGACTCAAGTGGTTAAGCTCAGGGATATAGAGATCCTTGGAGTAGAAAACCAGCTGTGAGGTCGCCTTCAAAGGGGAATGTGCACCAAAGGCAGGAAAGGCGGCTCCATTCACAAAGCTGACTAACAAAGGATCAGACAGTATCCGTGAGTAATACATTTGTGTAAATGACCTGCTGCCACTACTTGCTTCATGATGTGTACCACCAGTTCAATAAATATTCTGCTGTTTTAAAGAACCACTGGCACCCAAAGTTTATTTGATCAAGAGTGTATACTGTGTGTGCTTATACCAAGTGGTAATCCCTTCCTCCATATCATAAGCGAGGGCCCCACCTGTTGATAAAGAGTCTAATTATATAGTTCAAAAATATATTCCCAGTCACTACTCTCAAAGTTAAAAAGTCACTCTTTATTTATCATAAATATTAAAAAGTAGGCATACAGACCAATTGATGCTCCGCCTTACGCGTTTCGCACCCACAGGCACTTATTCATAGGCATTACTTTTTAATATTTATGATAAATAAAGAGTGACTTTTTAACTTTGAGAGTATTGACTGGGAATATATTTTTGAACTTTTGATTTGGGTGCCCTTTGGAGTTCGGGGCTATATTCCAGCATTTTTGGCCCCTTTTTTGACAGGCCTGTATAGATTGCAGCAGCTGAGTAGCAGTTTTTTTGGTTTCTAATTATATAGTGCCTACCGGGAGTTGCTGGGAGTTGGACCCCTTGCCCGGGTACCGAAACCAATGGATAGTAACCAAAGGGAAGGTTTAGGAAGACCCTGATCCATCCACCTGTTACATATGTATAATAAATATTTGGTAACTTTATTGGTTCATTAAAACCTGACCTGACTGTCAAGAAAATGGTCCCGAAGGTCAGGAAAGTTTTTATAAATGATGATGAATTAATAATTTATTTAATAAATCGGCCTAAAGGTCCTAGTTATTGAAATTCAAGATTGCATTTTGGCTGCAATTAGCAGTCAAAAAAAGCTGCAATTAAATCTTGAATTTTATCTTATTTGGTTTTTCAAGTTAAACTTTTCAAGGTTTAGCAATTGAAAAAAATCTTGAAAATTGTAATTAAAAAATTTGCTAACTAAAACAGGGTGAGCTTCTATATATGTGAATGGGGAGAATAGTCAATATTCAAGCTATTATATTATTATTATATTATATATCTTTTTTTTTAAAGTTGAATTTGTAAAAATGAATAAAGCAATGTGATTTTTGTTGCGTATACTTTTTCCCCACATATAGAGTAAATCAGGTTTTTCCAATTCTAAGTGGCAGATCTAATTTTAGAGGTTTTTGGAACCACAAATAAATTCACTTTCTCTAAAACCATGAATGCCACAGAATTTATTAAAATATCCGAATTTAAAAAGAATGAATGAATAAAGGGCTGAATGATCCAAAAACAATACGAATACCTCCAAAATGTTTTTTTTTGGACTATACCTAGTGAAAAAATGAATTGATTAAAAAAGGTCCAATAGGATCAGTGCAACTTCCATTGGCTTCGACTGTATAGGACCTTGACAACTTCTACCTGGTAAATTTTTCTTTTCAAGTTTTTTGTGTTTTTACAATTCTCACATTTTTAGAGTTTTTAAGTAATATAGAAAAAACACACATTTTTAGGGATCTGTGAAAAAAAAGAAATTTGAATATTAGTAAATTGACTCCTAATTCTTTGTGTAATTATGCTAGCTGTCTAGTAGAACATTGTGGTTACAAGAAAAACTGGATTTAATGTAATTTGTTTTTGTCCAATTTTGAAAAAAACTTTTGTGTTTGATTGAAAACTGATAAATCACACTCCATTTTGTTATAATGGTTCCACTGATTTCTCCAGCTGGAGAGTGGTGTAAATTGAGTAAGTTCCCTGTTATTCTTTCACAAAGGTCAGTTTAAGTTTTGTTGATTAGACCAGCAAAGCAGAACATACAATATTCTTAGGCAATTACAGCAATGAAATAATGCTATAAATCTTCTCGCTGGTACTCCATGCACTGTGAAAATAGCTGAGCATCATGCAGTTGTTAGTGCCTCATAAAGGCAAATGTTGTAAGAGTCCCAGCTACCTAAAAGTCAGGAAAGCATCATATGTATGAAAGTGTTTATTTATATAGCGTACTACTACTGTGGACTCGGCACAAACAGGGGAACTAACATTGCACTTGAATAAATATACACAGGAGTAAAGATTAAGTGATTTATGTTAATAGACAAGAGTTCCATAGAGATTACAAGGGCAGAAAGCCCCAATTCTGGAGAAAATATAAAAATATCATAAGGGAATTTCACTTCAGCTGTGTGTCAAACAGTATTTATGTCAAGTTTTTCACACACCTCATTAATAACATCAATAAACATGTGGTATTTGCCCATTTAATATTTAGATCTGTCCTAGAGCAAGCCTGTATAAGTAAAATGGATATTGTATACCCCTGTAGGAAAATCTGAGCTCTTCCTGTATATTCTAATGGATATTGTCAATTATGCCCTGAAAGGAGAAGGAAAGGAGCACTTTACTTGGGGTGGCAAAAGTTAGGAAGCCCGTGGGATTGTATATAATTAAATTTGCCTTTCCTTCTCCTTTAAAGATATTCTGTCCTGATTTTTATGGTATTATTTTTTTTCTAAATTATATTTTTTAGGTATTCTACCATATAACATTTTATTCCTGAACCAACAAATGTAAAAGTAATCTTTTAGCTATGATATTGGTGTGTAGGCATCTATATCTGGTCATTGTTCCTGAGCTTTCTGAAAGAGCCTCCATTTCACAATAGAATTTGTGCTTTTCCTACTCAGTGTAACTCGAGGAGTCCCGTGTGTTTACTCTTAATTGCTTTTCTCATATCTACCACTAGCTGGGGCATGGGCAAATTTTTAGCAATGTAGGTGTGAGGGACCTGTTATCTGGTTACCTCCCCTTTGTTCTGTTGATAATCTGCTGTGGGGAAAGGGAGGGAGGGTGATAACACTTCAACTTACAATGCAGCAGATGTTTATCAGAGCACAAGTCACATGAATGAGGGCACCTGGGAAACTAACAACATGTCTAGCGCCTTGTCAATTAAATATAAAAAAAAATCTTTTGAAAAACTGATTTAAATGCAGAAGTCTACTGTAGCAGCATTATGTTTTCCCCTGACAGAATCCCTTTAACTAACACGAAATTCAGTAATCTAAGATAAAAATATGATTGCATGGTTTGTTGAGAAAAATACAAGCAGTAAGTTCTGGTGGAGAAAAAATGCAGAAAAATGGAGATGAACAAACACCATATTGG
Source organism: Xenopus laevis (assembly GCF_017654675.1). Classification (NCBI taxonomy): domain Eukaryota; kingdom Metazoa; phylum Chordata; class Amphibia; order Anura; family Pipidae; genus Xenopus; species Xenopus laevis. The sequence continues at coordinate 42,191,543 of NC_054372.1, read as the reverse complement.
CCCATAGCATTTTCAACTGTCTGCTTCCATTTACACCTAATTTTTACACAAATGTATTTGATCAATGAAAAGCAACACACAGCTTGATAAATATAACTTCTTTACATAGTGATGCCCGGTGACGTGTGGATTATTTGATCCCCATTCTTTTTACACAGTTTGATAATATGCCCTTATATTTATGCTAACAGAAAGCTCATTAGTTTGGACAATTGTTTCTAATGAAAGCTATGACTTTTTCTGACTTATGAGAGTGCGTACATCAATTTGGAGGGATGCCACAAAATTTAGTTCCCATCACCCAAGGTCAATTTTTCAGTTCAAGGTCAGTTCTTTGGATGTAAAAGGAGATATTTGAGAACAACATGTTATAATCAAGTCAACAGCAATTCACAGTGTTATGTGCAGACAAATTAGTAAATTGCAACAAACAATAAAGCAAATAAATAGAATAATAAGTTAGAATGCTGTTATTGTCAGATGTATCCATTAAATGTAAAGTTTGCGTTAAGAAAGCCTGTTGAAAACAACAACCATATCTCCTATATGATAAATACAATTTATATTTGAGAGATGAATGCAAGTACCCACAACAAAATGACTGTACAGGTCCATCATCTGGAAACCCGTTATTTAGAAAACTCCGAATTACAGAAAGACTGTTTCCCACAGACTCCATTTCAATAATCCGAATCTTTAGAAATTATTACCTTTTTCTCTGTAATAATAAAACAGTACCTTGTACTTGATCCAAACTAAGATATAATTAATCCTTGATTGAAGCAGAACCAGCTTATTGAATTTATTTAGGGGCAGATTTATCAAGGGTGTCACCAACTCATAAAGAAAACCACAGACCTACGCATTAAGCTCCAACCTGCATTAGCTGTACTAGGATATGATACAGTACAAAGAGATAAAAAAAAAAACAACTATAACTACTATTAACAAGCAGAAGCCTGATAGCAAAAAGCTGGCGAAAATCACTCTCTCTACATATAAGTAAATAAAAGGCGAGGGAGAGCGTATACAGCTATACGAACACACATACTCCCAACTTACCCATGGGCAGTAAAGACCAACAAGATCAACAAGCAAATAAAGCCAGGGGACAGCGCACTTCAACAAAAAGAATCTCTTCAGTTAACATAAAACAATCTCTTCAGCCGCGACAAATTAAAGTAAATACTTACCTTAACGAGAAAAGAAGCCAGTAATCCGTTCTCTTCTTCTCTCTCTTTCCACTTCCTTCCACTATCTTCTTATATTTCCTTTGTAAGAAAAAGTTGTAAAACTTCCAAAATAGTTAATAAAAAAAAAAACAATTTAGAAAAAAATTTAGAAAAAAAGGAAAGAGGAAAATGATTCTTAAAGTGGCATTGCACCATAAAGAACAATGTACAGAATGTAAGGCAAATAGTTAAAGGGATACTGTCATGGGAAAAAAAAAATTTTTCAAAATGAATCAGTTAATAGGGCTGCTCCAGCAGAATTCTGCACTGAAATCCATTTCTCAAAAGAGCAAACATATTTTTTTATATTCAATTTTGAATTCTGACATGGGGCTAGACATATTGTCAATTTCCCAGCTGCTCCAAGTCATGTGACTTGTGCTTTGATAAACTTCAATCACTATTTATTGCTGTACTGCAAGTTGGAGTGATATCAACCGACTCCCTTTTCCCCCCCAGCAGCCAAACAAAAGAACAATGGGAAGGTAACCAGATAAAAGCTCCCTAACACAAGATAACAGCTGCCTGGTAGAACAACACTCAATAGTAAAAACCCATGTCTCACTGAGACTGAGAAAAACCGCAGCCTGCCAGAAAGCATTTCTCTCCTAAAGTGCAGGCACAAGTCACATGACCAGGGGCAGCTGGAAAATTGACTAAATGTCTAGCCCCATGTCAGATTTCAAAATTGAATATAAAAAAAAATCTGTTTTCTCTTTTGAGAAATGGATTTCAGTGCAGAATTCTGCTGGAGTAGCACTATTAACTGATGCGTTTTGGAAAAAAACATGTTTTCCGATGACAGGATCCCTTTAAAGAACATACCATAAAAACAGCACACATACATGATTATAGTGAGAAATAGCACATGATATTAGACATTTCCCGCCATATCTATGTATCTCAATAATAACATAACATCGAATTCAGAATTCATACCAAATGGTTGTCAGTACCGCCGCCGGGAGCACACAGCGGCGCTCCTTCTCCAAGATGACGTCATGAACCGGCGCCAAATTCAAATAAAAGAACGCCCAGGACACCGGTTCAATGTTGCTGAACGTTCCTGGGTGCTCTATTATTCCTGTTTGGACTTTGACCCCTGCCTAGACTGCTGTATTCTTTCTGCCTGCCTTTGAACTCTTGCCTGTTATTGGATTATGTCTAGTGATGGGCGAATTTATAAATTCGCGAAACGCCCGCGAAAATTCGCGGCAAAAAAACGAGACGCCGGCGCCGTTTCATGAATTTTTCGCCGTTTCGCGAAATTCGCAAATTTTTCGGCGAAGCGAAACGGCACAAATTCGCCCATCACTAATTATGTCTTTGCCTGAACCCTCCTGTACTGCGTATTTGGATCCCTAACCCTAAAGCTTCCTCCTTGGTCCTTTCTTGCGCAGGAAAAAAAATCATATTATTATTATTTCGTATTATTTATTTATTTATGAGCAACTCAAGCACGTAAAGACAATTGCAACACGTATACATACCCAAAAACAGTATAGAAAGGAGGATAGTGGACAACAAGTAGAATAATAAAAACAAAAAACAGAGCAGAGGTGTTGATGGCATGAAGGAACCCAATTCCAAATATGAATCCTGAAAGATAAGAGGAAAAAGTATAAAACCAACCTACAATCTTCAATGCGTCTAGTGCCAGTATAATCCTCAGCAACTACCTACCTAAATTGTCCTTAACACTTCCTTTGCCATTTTTACCACCATAGCTATTAATGAAGGTGTTGGAAATAAGGATAATAACATAACAATTCTCATTTTTAAATATTTTGGCCACTGCCGTATTTAAAGATCACTCATGTTGACAAAACATAATAATATTTTGTACTAATTTCTCAGGAAATATCAAGCTATTTATTGTATACAAATGCTCAATAATCGGCGAAGCTGCATAATCTACTTTTCCATTTGTTTGTCAATGCAAAGATGTGAAAACCTTAGTAAGAATAATTTAAATTGTTAAGCATTTTGTTCTTTTCTTTTAATGTTTATTAATTTCTGGTGTTTCTGATCTGTTCTGGACCCTTCCTGTCCCTTACCAAGTCTAGTTTGCAGTTTGCTGCCTGGTCTGACCTTTGCCCATATACTGACTACTCTCTTGGATCCTGTTTTGATACTGTGATATTGGTGTATTGACCTTGACTATGCTCTCGTTTCCTGATTGTGTACTGTGCTGCCTGCTTGGTATCGACTTGGCCTGTCCCTTGACCACGCTCCTCGTTCTCCATTTCTGTTACAAACGTACCGTTCCCTTGCCTGCTCAGAACTCTCTCCTTGGCGGCATCAGAATAGCGGAGGGCTCCTCCTGAAGCGAAAGGGGACTGTTATAGGCAGAAGAGTGAGCCGTGACCAGGACTTTGGGGTATGTTCTGGGTGAAGGATTCCATATGTAACAAGAATGTATTGACCACAAAAATGTGACTGTTTACCAGATATTTTAGCACTTAGTTGAATATACTTTATTCATGTTGTGGTTGTCAACAGAGTTTGTTTTTAATTAAACTTCATCCTTCTATTCACCAGTATAAATTCCCATTTTAATTTAAAAGGCAATAATGTTTATTTTATGGCTTCATTAAAGATAATGATTTGGCATAGACCTGGTCCCATTTTCTAGTTTTAATTGTCATCTCACAAAGAAACCTGTGTAGTTCTAAAGCTTGGTGTATGCAACTGAATATCTTGTATTATTTAATTAAAACAATCCCAATTTAGCTTCTTAACATGTAATAGAGTATAATATAACAAGATTTAAAGGCTAATTATGAACAAAGCAAACATTGAGCCATAAGGTGCATACACCAGGCCTTCTCTTGAAAACAAGTTTTTATTTTTTTAGTTTTATTCCTGGAACATCAAGGAGTATGTACCCTCACTTTTAGAACTGTGTCCTGCCATTTCTTAGAACTGTGATTTTGTGAAGTATGTATAAATAAATACTTAGTTATACTGCTAATAAGCACCTACTGCTTTGTGATTTTTCACCATACAGCATTTAAAAAGAAAGTGTATAATGTGTACAATGATTATGCCGGAAAAACAATTTAAAAATATGTGTAACATCAAAGGAACATTTATAAATTTTTTAAATTGTATTTTACCCATCCAATCACCGCATCTCGCCATTATTTTAAACCACTTCAGACCAAGTGTATTCCATTAAAGTCAGTGGAAAAAAATTCAAGCAGGAAAGTCTAGTGGAAGTCACTCTGTAAAAAAACGCAATGAATGAAAGTTGTTGTGACCCATAGCATTTGCAGTAGCTGCTTCCCTTTCTGTCAAAAAGAATCCACAATGTGACCTTATTTATTATTTAAAAAGCACAATTTAATCGAATCGGGGACTAACTTGATAAAACTGAGCGAAAACCCGTTTTTTTTAGGCTTATTCTTGTAAAGCCAGAATTTTTCAGATTTTTGCCCCAAAAGTCCGAAATAGTTGAATTTTTGGGATAATTCCAGCGCAGACCACATAAATTTACAAATAGGAGAGGGACCTCTTCCATTGATTTAGATACAATCTCACCATTTCTGAGATGTTGAATTTTTGGATTTGGACTTCTTACATCCTCAGGGTATAATAAATCTTGATAAATTCGAAGGTTTTTTTCCCACTAAAAGTTTGGATTTTTCTAGTAAAGAAAAGTTTTTGGAATTCTGACTTTAATAAATAACCCCCACATTGTTTGGTAAGTAGCTGCTTTGAAGTTGGTAGGAGAAGAAGTTGGTGGAAGAAGAAGCTGTCAAAAAAAACAAACTATGATGAAAGCTGGAAGCCAAACTGTAGAGGTAACAGACTCCTTATTAAAAACATAATTTAAATCCACACTGAAAACTCAGTATGGGGGGTGATTTACAAATAGGTAGAAATATTGCACTTATTGACGCTTTTCAGTAAAGATACTTGTGTCTTAACACACCAATTGCACTTATTTATAGTCACGCCAAGCATCACTGTGTCATTCCTACCTCTTTTGGTGAATTACCATCAAGTGTGCCTGTTAACTCTGTGGATCCCTGGAACCACTGCCACTGTGAATGTGGCGATAATTTTAAGGTTTATATAGTGGGTTTGATTATAGGCAGGCATGAAAATAGACTGATCACTGGATGTGACAAATCCTGACACTGACAATATTAGCCCCAACTTGTATTCAATTTACACAAATGTGCTTGTGACCAACTGCCTAGTTTCTTCAGAAAACAATATGACAATTGCTCATCTTTTTTGCTGGAGGGCCATTCCGTTTAGAACTCAGTAAGGTCTCATTTTATAATATTTGTGTTGTTAATCCCTTGTTTTTTTTTTTTTACTTTTTACATAATATCAATAGAAAAGCATTAGTATGCAATTTTGATTAAAGGGGATGTTCACCTTTGAGTTAACCTTTAGTAGAGAGGGACATTCTGTGATAATTTGCAATAGGTTTTCATTTTTTTATTATTTGTGGTTTTTGAGTTATTTAGCTCTCTCGTGTTGCTCAGGTCCAAATGACCCTAGCAATCCTTCATAGATTTGAATAAGAGACAGTAATATGAATAGGAGAGGCCTGAATAGAAAGATGAGTAATAAAAAGAAGCAACAACACTACATTTTTAGCCTTACAAAGCATTTGTTTTATAGCTGGTGTCAGTGACCCCCATTCGGAAAATGGAAAGAGTCAGAAGAAGAAGCCAAATAATTAAAAAAAAAAACTATAAAAGAAAATAAATAATTGGCCTTTCTATAACATATATACAAAAAATGCTGCCTACCAAGAGGTCTTGGGGGCATCAATAAAACATTGTAGTTAAGCAAATGTTACATACAATTGTACACTATAATATGTCTCACTGCCATATTATATTAAAGAGACTGCTGTTTCCATTTTAGCTAAATCGAATGCAAAATTCAAGGGTTCATTTACCATGGGTACAGGCAATAGGACTAGAGCATATTTTTCCTCTTACATATACAGAGCACTTGTTCTTTTCCCCATGGAATTTATGGAGTTTTCTTTAAACAGATCAATTGATGTTTCTTTAGTGGGGAGAAATAATTTGGATCAGAAGAACATTTCCGATTCAACAGTGTGATTACATAAGGTTTTATAGGTTTTTAAAATAGTCACAAAAGAAAGGAGGAACATGCTGCCCATAACAGTCCCACATGTGTATTATTTACCAGCTTTAAAGGAACAGTTCAGTGTGAAAATAAAAACTGTGTAAATAGATAGGCTGTGCAAAATAAAAAATGTTTCTAATATAGTTGGTTAGCCAAAAATGTAATATATAAAGGCTGGAGTGAACAGATGTCTAATAAAACAGCCAGAATCCAACTTCCTGCTTTTCAGCTCTAAAACTCTGAGTTAGTCAGCGACTTGAAGGGGGGCCACATGGTACATTTCTGTTCAGTGAGTTTGCAATTGATCCTCAGCATTCAGCTCAGATTCAAAAGCAACAGATATGACCCATGTGGCCCCCCCTCAAGTCTCTGATTGGTTACTGCCTGGTAACCAGGGCAACCAGTCAGTGTAAACCAAGAGAGCTGAAAAGTAGTGTTCAGACTGACATGTTATACATCAAATCACTCCAGCCTTTATATATTACATTTTTGGCTAACTAACTATATTAGAAACATTTTTTATTCTGCACAGCCTATTTATTTACCCAGTTTTTATTTTTACACTGAACAATTCCTTTAAGGGAAGAATGTGATGTGTGGGGTTCAACCATCTGCCTTAATAGACATTTGTTAATTCACAAAAAACTAAACTGTTGAGGAACCTTAATCCACATTGAAGCACAAAGGCACAGTTAAAGCATATTAAATAAAGCATAAAAGCCATATGAAAATCTACACAGGGTATACATTTAGCTTTTAGAGAATGTACAGGCTAGGCTCTGTCTCTTGCACCAGATTAAAAATTCATCACAAGCATTCAGCTGAATGGAGCCCTGTATTTAACAACTGCCTTTAGCACTGCCAGCACCGAATGCAAGTTCAAGAGATGTGCCTGGTGCTTTTATTTAACTTTACACTTTTTCTCCTACCTATTGTAAATAGGGCTGTATTTTTACATAGGGAGCCAAGGGCCCATTTCTAGGGACGCAGATTTATGTGGCATGTACCTTGAGTGCTCCCGCAGCCCACAGCTCGATACAGATAAAGGGGAGGTGTGCATCCTTCTTTCCCGTAATCGCCACATGTGCAAACTGTTCTGCAATGGTGAGGGTAGGACAGACCAAAATCCAACCCTGGTTGTAAATAAGTCCTTTATTTTTGCCTTGATATTTTAACCCCAACTAGGTTTGAGCCTGTGAAACTAAGTTTAAAACTCCTCCAGAATTAACTTATCCTTTTGTGGTTTTTGGCCCTGTCCCAAATGCTTGGGTTCAATATACAGTACAGGTATGAGACTTGTTATTCAGAATGCTCGAGACCTGGGGTCTTCTAGAAATGCTTTCTGTCAGGCTGCTGTTTTTCCATCTCAATGTAACTGAATGTGTCTCAGTGGGACATGGGTTTTTACTATTGAGTGTTGTTCTTAGATCTACCAGGCAGCTGTTATCTTGTGTTAGGGAGCTGTTATCTGGTTACCTTCCCATTGTTCTTTTGTTTGGCTGCTGGGGGGGAAAGGGAGGGGGTGATATCACTCCAACTTGCAGTACAGCAGTAAAGAGTGATTGAAGTTTATCAGAGCACAAGTCACATGACATGGGGCAGCTGGGAAATTGACAATATGTCTAGCCCCATGTCAGATTTCAAAATTGAATATAAAAAAATCTGTTTGCTCTTTTGAGAAATGGATTTCAGTGCAGAATTTTGCTGGAGCAGCACTATTAACTGATTCATTTTGAAAAATTTTTTTTTCCCATGACAGTATCCCTTTAAACATGAAATAAACTCAATAGGCTGGCTTTGCTTCCAATAAGGATAAATTATATCTTAGTTGGAATCAATTACAAGCCACTGTTTTATTATTACAGAGAAAAGGGAAATGTTTTTTTTTAAAATTTGGATTATTTGGATCATAGTCTATGAGAGTAGTTCGGAGCTCTCTGGATAATGGGTTTCTGGATAATGGATCCCATACGTGTACCTAAGAATGTGTTCTAAATGTGTTTCTACAGTTTAGGGAACAGTGCTTTCAGTTAATGAAATCTGCTGTTTCGAAGAAAGCAACAATCTTATATACATCTTCATGTAAAGGTAACTCTACTTTTGTGGTGCCACTTATTTGCTCATGTGCGTAATATACTACAACTTTATTAAGCTGCTCGTCCTCATGATGGTAATTATTAGAAAATAAATAATGCAAAACTGATATCACAGCTGATATCAAATATGTGAAATGATGAATAATCATGGGCTGAATTCTACAAAATGATGTTGTTATATAAAACAGTATACGGAGCCGCTGAACAGTCTGGAAATCCATCTAGGGGTCACATCCAACTTGCAGGTTTTCATGTTGAAAATCCCTGATCTAAAGGACATGTATTTGGAAATTTAAAGCAGCACAGATATTATTTGGTTCAAAAATGTTTTCGCCAGTTCCTGCGGTAAATATAAATTTGAGAATTTTCTTGCGCAAAAAAATGTTTTCACCGGTTATCGCATTTGCTGAAAACAACGCTATGTACACATTAATGCCTGGTTTACTATACAGCGAAATATGCAAAAGACTAAATTTATGCAAAAATATTTGTCAAATTTTATGGCCACCTATGTAGTGGCGTAAAAGTATTTTTTCGCTAGAAAATTATCAAGGGGCAGGAAATATCCCATAATACTTTTTTTACCCATCATTCTTTGCTGACAGGTGAGAGATCTGTAGCTATTGCTGACAGGATGTTTTGGCTTCTGCTTCTATCTGTTGCAACAGCAGCAGTTTCAGCTCAGAGGTGTATTATTGGCAGCGGGTATCACAGTCCAAGGATTCGTCAGCCTCTACACTTTTTTGGTTTCATTGTGATTGGCTACATTCAACTGTGCATTTCTATGAAGCAAAGAGATTGACTGGTATCATTTCTTGTTCCTATGATTCTATTGGCAGAAGGGTTTATATGATGCAGACATGTTTGATTGGTGATACTCTGGTAATGTTGTTGGATGGTATAATCGTCAGTCAATAAAGTTTATGAGTTTTGAAGATGCATTTCTGGCCATAAATGTCACAGTAAAAATTGCCATAATAACCGCCATAAAACAAGACTATTTTATAGCATAAATATTTGCATAAACGTAATTTGTCGCCAGAAAATTTGCAACTCGCTAAAATTACCGCTAACGTAAGCTGGTTCGTTAACGTAGTTACCGCAAGTGATCGCAATGACTTCTGAGCGCATCGCTGTTTAGTAAACTTAGTCGCTGCGAATATTCTGGCGGAAAAATATTCTCAGCGATAACATGCGGAAACTTATAGTCAGATTTACCGCACTTTAGTAAACGGACCCCGAAGGCTGTTACAATACTGTATAATCAAGTGTTCTTTATAAAAGCAAATTCTAGGTCAAAGTGAATCCAGTTCCATTGTTACTGTATAGTTTATTCAGCTTAGTATTTATACTCTGTCTAAGGATTATAAGCAACCGATATTTCACTCGATAATATACATTGGTTGGACTGTGTAACATGTCACAAGAGCAGATATGTCGTTTGCCTGCTGTCAGACAACAATAATGAAATCCTGTCGGTAGATATATGAGGCATTGTAAACAGTGACAAGTGCAAAATGGATTGATACTGTATACTTTACTACTTTACACTGAAACAGAAAGCGTTATCAGGATTGTTTCTTTTCTTCAATTATAGGGTTTTTGATCATGAATGTATTTAGAAAGTTAAGAAATAAACTCAGGTACTTTTAAAATGAATAAGGCAGCCTGAATTATGCTTAGTAAATCATTAACTTTTACCACTACAGAAACTCTTTACACAATTTCATGAACATCAAAGCTAAAACGTGAACAATAGTCATGTACCTGAAATAGGATGGAGATAAAAGTATATGAGATTCTAAGGAAATAAAATATGGTAATAAATTAAACCACTTAATCCTAGTGACTTTTTTTATAGTGTCTAGAAACTGCCTGATCTGTTCATCAGAATAGAAAACTATGGACCATGAAATTCTATTTTAAGATCTTTTTAGAGTCTGCTTTCTTGAAAGACACCTTGAGATTGAATTAGCCAAATAAGTCAGAGGAGATACTCATAAAATGTGGACTGGTTTTACACATTTTAAACATACAGTATAACATATATATGACATCCCTGTTCTGCTTACGTTATAGCCATTATTGCATCAGTATTGCAAAGATTTTGATTGGTTACGTGGTATTAAAACTTTAGCACTGATCATGGGAAATTGATGTATACATATACATATATTTTGCAGAACAGACACATCCACTGAAGCTCTGCCTCAAAGTACACACATTGGTATATTCACTAGCCTGGAGGATTTGTTGTTGGACTTGTTTGTTGTAAGCTTTTGTATTGTATTTTGCTCACTTTGGTAGGGCAAAGCACAAAACTCCATTAAGTTGACAGCTGCTTTCATGTTGAAGAAAAAAAAGAAAAGAATGCTCTGCTTTTTCACAAAGTAAAAAAACATTCTGTTTGGTGCTAGACTACAAAACATATCAGAGTTTTGTGAATTTTTCAGCGAAACGGGAGACATTTGCTCATTACTAGTGACAACATTTTTAATGGGATATTACATCCACTCTCTCGCTTGGTTCAATTCCTTTAAGCATCTTGCAAAATGATGTTAGAATTAATTTTTTTTAAGAGGAGGTACCGTGATGGGTGTCCTCTATCTGTGTGTCCCTCCAAGTTATGAGGCAGAGCAGGAGATTACAGCACTAGAGTGTCCGGATCACCCCAGACCCATTCAAACTTGTCCTCAGCTCCCCTGATCTCAGATGTATGTTTTATTAGGGGATGGGTTCTATCTACCAATTACCTCCAGAAGGCAAAAAATCAAGTAGTATCCCCCATCCTGTGCAGGATTACCACATTCTTAGCATAAAAATGAGGGAACTTGGCCAGATTCTAGACGTGTTGGTGAATATTGTATCATATCCCTACCGAGTGTATCATTGGATCAACAATTCGCAGGGTCTCCTGTTTGTTGACCAGGGCCTCCATTATGACGGCCCAGAACTCTTTTTTGGAGGGGCAAGTCCAGCCCATAAGAAGTTGGCTTTTATATATATATATATATAAGGAGAAATGAATACAGTAAGGGGCAGATTTATCAAGGGTCGAATTTCCAAATCATGGGAGTTTTTAAAAACTCCCCTAAACTCCCGTGAACTCGAAATTCGACCAATTGAAATTTGTTTAAAAAATCAAATTTTCTAAACGCAGGTGAATAGGATCGACTTGAATGTCAGGAAGGGTGTATACAACTTCAAATTGATCCCAGGACATCTCCAATTGTCTAAAACAGCAATTCGGCAGGTTTTAGGTGGCGAATAGTCGAATTTGAGGGCCAGAGTATGATAAATCTCGAAAATCAAATTCAAATTTTTAAGAAACTCGAATCAAATTTTCTGGTCGAATTTGACAGTTTTGGCCATAATTGAACTCGAAAATTCGAATTTTCAATTCGACCCCTGATAAATCTGCCCATAAGAGTCTGTCTTTGATCAGGATTAAGAAATTATAAAGTCAGTGTCTCACTCACATGAGGCATGGAGGGCTGTGTTAGGATAATACATGTTCAGTGTATAGCTAGTAAATAATAGCTAAATAATATAAGAAGTAATGGGGCAGAACAAGTTTCCTTTCAGATGGAATGGGTGTGTGGGGAGATAGTATACAGCTGCGACCATTTAATTTTCAGCGTAAGAACCTACCAGTGTCATGGACCATGTCTAAGAGAGTGGATAGGGAGTATCAGCCTCGAGTCTGGACTGGTATTCCCAATAGGCCAGAGAGGCCCATACAGTGCCCCAGACAGCCAATAAATAGACATTGTATATGGCAACTTTAGCAAAATCTACAGATTCCAAGACTGGGCCTGATCACAGTGTATCATTTATCCCAGAATTCCAACATAACATTCCTCCCAACTGTCCTATTTTCGGCAGGACAGTCCCAATTTTGACAGCTCAGCCCGCGGACCCGGATATTTATTAAAAAGCCCCAAGTGTCACTTTTATCTCATGCACTGATGCCAGAAAAAGATACAAAGTTTCTGAAACACAATTAAATAAGAGGCTTTTTAGCACAGTGCACAGAATGCTCAGCAGCTGCACTTAGATATATTTATAACTATTTAAGATAGGCAAAGATACAATTGTAACAATTTAAGATAAGCAAGTCTCTTTGGAGAACTGAGACTCGGCTTAAAGGGCAATTTCAATTTCATTATAACACATAAAACATGGTCCTAAAACTCCCTGAAATGTATTTAAACTTGCATAACCTGCAAAATGTTGTAACATTGACATGGTAATTAAGGGCTGTGGTCATAAGATGTGTTAAAACACTTTTGCAGCTCTTTCCATTTGTCAAAGGTTGGGTGGCATGACATAATAGCATTCATCTCAACTTGTGCACAATTTACCAATTTGGACACAATATGGCATCCATATTTGGTATATGGTTTGTGAACTGCATGGAAGTTGTGGCAGATGATTTCAATGTGGGAATGGTGTCACTTGTTGTGTGTGTTGTGTGAACAATAATAACCGCACTAGCAACAGATTTGCTTGCCTTAAGTTATCTGCATTAATTGATAAACCCTTTAAGGGAACCTTGGAATTACAACCAGGGCATCAAGTGAGAGCAAAATGCTGCTCACTGTTAGTTGCTAGGATGTACATTTCTGAATAGTATAAAGGCAGAGACACACGCCAGATTCAGGGAGATTAATCTCCTCGAATCTGACCATGTGTCTCTGCCATAAATGAGAAATAAGAGTGGTGCGTCCATTTGAGCACATTGGACTGGTGCTTGTGTAAGTAATTAAGCCCTCTGATAGATAACCTGCTAAATCTTCTATCCTTTGCCAGAATATAACAGCTTCTTATACCAAAAATCTGGTCCTCTGCCTGATAGAGTACAGATGGCTCTAAGTACGTATGTGCAGCCTACATCTCCAGCTCCTGAAAAACTACAATTCACAGCTTCTACCTCAAGCCAGAAGTATCCTTACAAACATTATTACACTTTATACAGGCTGAAAACATTAATACAGCTCTTTACAAAAACTGTTTGCCATTCACTGTAGCCCCTGCACCAGTAGAGCTTTCTACATTCAGCCCAAGGGGTTTCTCTGATACTTGTGGCCCAGGACAAATGTCATTTCTGCCCTACTCTAAAACCAACCTTCATTTTGTATGTTCCCTTATAGTGACCCATAATTAAAACTAGCTTCATCATAAATATATAGATATATATATATATATATATATATATATATATATAAACACAGCATATTGCCTGATGCTCAAATAAACATCTGCAATGACGTCTTTCCCTGTCATATGTAGTTAAAAGATCATGCACTCATCTGAACCATTAAAATTCCACACAGTAACCATGCCATGTGTTTTGATATAAAACTTTATGAATGAACATCACTGGAATGTGTTACAGTGAGAAAATGAGAGAGTATTCCATTTATTTTTGGACATTGTTTGTTCCTAAATGTCACATTGTTTCCAAATGAATATTTTTTTCACCCTAACTTTCTGTTACTATGTGTAAATTGAAATCCACAGAAGATAACCCTTGACTTTCCTATGTGACGCAACACATAAACATTTCAATGATCTTACCTTTTGTTATTTTGTCATAATGATAGGTCACCCCAGTTTAACACAAGAACTAGTGCCACTGCCAGAAATATTTCTTATCAAGTAACACACTAATAAACCATTTACATCTATAGAGAACTAATAAAATAAGAATTATTGTGTAAGGGACCTGCTTGCTAAAAAAAACAGTTGGCCTGAGAAGCATTCAGTCATGGCTTCATGGGAGCAAATTTCTGGTACATTGATTATGTCATGCAAACAGTGATAAGCACAGCAGAGAGATTCTGCCTTTAAAGGGGTTGTTCACCTTCAATGAACAAATCTTATGAAACCACTAACAATGCTCTCAATGTGTTAGAAAAACCATTTTCCATAACAAAAAGTAAAAATGCCATTGTAAAAGCTAATTTCTATACCTATTAACTCAGCCCTTCTCCTGTCTCTCTGACCAGTTTTCTGAAGTGATGGGAGTGGCCTATTTTGAACCTGACACACCAAGAACTTCCTATATGATGACATCATCATGCCCAGGCTTTGCCCTTACTTGTTTCCTATTGGATGTTGATACTGCCCTCCTCCTAGTAATTTATTGGGTGCTTGTAAACTGTAACCAGTCACATAATTTGAATGGTCATTGGTTGATTACTCAATTGTAATGGCAGAGGTTAACAGACGCAGCATATAAACAAACCTGCCTTGCAACAAACAATCACACAGCCATGCAGACAAATACTGCAGAAAAGGAAGGAGCAACATTGTTTGGCAACCTTTGGCATTAAGCATAATGTCAGTTATTTACAAAATTGCAACAAAACCAGCACTGACTTGCTAAGAAACGTATGTAACTTACACATCTAGCAGGGACAGTAGGGTTGCCACCTCACCCTTTTAAAACCAAACACATATGAAATCCACAGCCTGCATGGCTAATTATCAACTCATTTAGATGCTGCAGACTGAACTGATTTCTGTGCAGCCATGTATCATGCATCTAAATGAATTGCTAATTAGCCATGCAGGCTGTGGATTTCATATGTGTTTGGTTTTAAAAGGGTGAGGTGGCAACCCTAAGTGACAGGCAGAGCAGTGATGAGGGCAAGTACGTTTTTTGAACATTTTGTGCGCTCTCCCGGGGGGGGGGCGGTAATTTACCTAGGAAAACGATACCTTTTTTAAGTGTTCCACTTCTGGAACAAGATTTAGAGCTCTAAATACCAAAAAATGAAAAAGTTATATTTTTCATGATATAGGGATCTATACCAGAAAAATATTTTACCTTTTTTATGAGGTAAATACACAAAATAATACATGGACCCCCCCCCCCCAAAAAAAAAAAATAATAATATATTTCTGGAAAGTACAAGTGTCATCTCCCATAGTAGCCATTATAATCCAATAATTCAAATTTTTAAAAATGATTTCTTTTTCCTGTGTAATAATTAATAGTAGCTTGTACTTGATCCCAACTAAGATATAATTAATCCTTATTGGAAGCAAAACCAGCCTATTGGCTTTATTTAGTGTTTACACCATTTTCTAGTACTAAGATCCAAATTACAGAAAGATCTTCTATCCGGAAGACCCCAGGTCGCAAGCATTCTGTATAACAGATGCCATACCTGTACCTTGTACTTGATCCCAACTAAGATATAATTAATCCTTATTGGAAGCAAAACCAGCCTATTGGGTTTATTTAATGTTTACATGATTTTCTAGTAGACTTAAGGTATGAAGATCCAAATTATGGAAAGATCCATTATCCAGAAAACTCCAGGTCCCAAGTACCTTGATCCCCCCATCTGCACAGTTGAAGTCTCTGCAGTACACAGCCCACACTCCCCCTCCCTCTCACAAACTTGTAACAGTTTCTCTTCAGTACCTGAATGCTGCTCAAATTCCCCAGCACAGGAAGCAGTGGCAGATTGACAGCAGACATAGCCAATAGGAGTTAAGTTAGCTGCCAGTACAATGTGTGATGTCATATAAGGAAGAGGAAGTGAACACTGTAGTGTTTTTGGGGGTCAGTGACCCCCTCCCAGCACAGGGTCTGTGTGGAACTGAAGGATTAGTACAGGGACCCTTTAAGGGGTGGTTCACCTTTCAGTTAACTTTTAGTATGTTATAGAATGGCCAATTCTAAGAAACGTTTCAATTGGTCTTCATTAGTGACAGTTTTTGAATTATTTGCCTTCTTCTCCTTTTTCTTCTTCTGATTATTTCCAGCTTGCAAATGGTGGTCACCGACTTCATCTAAAACCTTATACTCTGTAAGCCTGCAAATATATTGTTATTGTTACTTTTTATTACTCATCTTTCTATTTAGTCCCTTTCCTATTCATATTCCAGTCTTTTCAGTGATTATTTATAGTCCAGTCTATTCCAGTCTATTCATATCAGTGCATGGTTGCTAGGATAATTTGAGCCCTTGCAACCAAATAGCGGAAATCTCAAATTGGAAAGCTGCTAAACAACTCAAAATCCACAAATAATAACAAACGAAAACCAATTGCAAATTGTTTCAGAATATCACTCTCTATGTCATACTAAGGGGGTTATTTACTAAACTCTAGGGATGCACCGAATCCACTATTTTGGATTTGGCAGAATACCGAACCGAATCCTAATTTGCATATGTAGGAAGGGGGAAAATTTTTTACTTCCTTGTTTTGTGACAAAAAGACACGCGATTTCCCTCTCCGCCCCTAATTTGCATATGCAAACTAGGATTCGGATTTGGTTCGGCTGGACAAAAGGATTCGGCCGAATCTGAATCCTGCTGAAAAAGGCCGAATCCTGGCCGAATCCCGAACCGAATCCTGGATTCGGTGCATCCCTACTAAACTCCGAATGCAAAAATCACAAAAAATTTGTAATTTTTTTCTATAAAAAATGTTTTTTTGCGCTGGGTTTCGTACAATACCCTGAAGTTTTTGGAGTTTTCAGGTGAAAATTTCAAAATAAATCGTGACATTTGTGTGAATTGGATGAAAAAATTGTGAAAATCTGATTCTTTCCCACAAATTTTCGGAAAATGCAATAATAAATAAGCATAAAAAGCCCGAGCAGATTTGATCGGTGTTTGTAGCAGACAATATTGAGATAATTTTGGACTTTGATAAATAACCCCCTAAAAGTTAACTCATAGGTGAACAACCCCTATAAAAACCAAATTAATTTACAAATAACTTGAGAAATCATTGACTATTTAAAATACATATTGGGAAAACTGCTTAGAATAATATTTTTGTGCAAAACGTAATGATTTCAATTCTGTAAACGAAATAAATCTTTCAACCTTTCCCTGCCACCATTTACATTGTTGCCCTTTTGCACCTCCCCCCCAGCAATGTAGATTCAATATCATTGGTATGGATAAAGGTTACAACCTTTGAGTGTCTGCTGCAGTAACCGGGACTAGCACAATGCTTGCCTAGCTAAATATTTTCCAATATGGAAACAAGAATTCATGGAATGTAAATGTAATGTAATCTCTAGAAAATAATAATAATAATTAAATATTAATTATGCATTTAATAGATAAAACACTTTTCAATATAAGGGGAAGAGAGAGAAAAAGGGACCTCAGACAAAAGGTACATTTTAGTCTGTAGAAATGTAACTTGAGCTTATTTTTCTTTCATTTATAAATTACTTATTTTGCTCATGAAACATCCATTTAGTGATATTTGATGTATGACTGCAATCCCCCAGGTGGCAAAAACAGTGGAACTTTATAAAATGTTTTAAAATAATGTTAACACCATCATTTGTGGCATACACTGCTAAACAAATTGCAAATGGCATACACAGACGTATTTGTTCACTTGCTTGTAAATGTCAGTCAGCTGGCAGTTTAATACGATTGATGTGAACTGGGCCCACCAATGGACCACAATGAAAAAAGAAGAGAAGAAGTAATGGATTTGATGTAATTATGGAATGCATATTACAATGAGGCTGAGAACAAACATGTTTAAAAAACGTTTGACTTTTGGAAATAGCACAATAGCTACTTTTTTCCCCAGCTGCAGGATTTGCTTGTTTTTTGTTTTTTTTAACATATTTTTGTTTATAAAGGCCATAAAGAGGCAAGGCTAGTCCCTCTGTTTTTTCTATATCTATTGTTTTTGGAATTGAGTACTAAAAACAGCTAGGACCTAGTATCTTCATTCTTATGTATAATATTTACCCTGGTTGGAACCCAATAGGCTTATCAATCAAAGTCTGGATCTAAATGTCAGTGAAGTGAACCACTAAATAGCTGTAGAGAAGCCTCCTGCTAAGATAAACATCAAGACATACATAAAGATTTATTTATATTGCCACAATCTCCTAACACTGCTGCTTAAAGAGTCATTCTTATTTTTTAATGCAATAAATCTGTTCTTGTAAGGTGCAAAATCCCAGCACCTGACTCTGCTCAGCATCTGACAACCAATTTGTAGCATAAAACTCTATACATTGTAGAAGTTCCAGCTCAAGGAAAAGTGAATATAGGCTATTGACAATTGACTTATTCTATGTACTATATAGATTGTTTCTTTTCTACTTATAGCTATATTATATTTCAAAACTCAATAATCAGATTTCTGATATACAACATAAAAAGGAATAGACTATGATAAATAGCATATGCAATTTTAAACTGCTGATAAGACTGTATTCTAAACGTCTTATAATAATTTTTTTTATCACAAGTGTTTGAGTTTGGCCAAGATTTGCAGCTCCAGTAAATAAAGACATTTTTTTGTACATACAACTGCCCGTATTCCCCAGTTTCCTGCAGCCTAAAACATAATTAAAGTCTGCTTAATAGAAAAAAGTCTAAAGCAACTGAATTTTTTTAGTATTCTTGAAAATGTTTCACCACTCATCCAAGTGGCTTCTTCATGACCTGAATAAATTAAAATCTTTACTTAATGCAGCCAGTGTCGGACTGGCTGACCAGGTTACCAGGAAAACCCCCAGTTGCTGCTAAACATTTGGCCTAATTCATGGCCATTCCCTATTTCTATGAGAACAAAGTGGCTAGATCAATGGAATAATAGATTATAGTATGTAAAGAAAAGAGACTAGAAGAATAGAGGTTGAGCGAGGAGAGGAAGAATAATAGTAATGAGAGTGGGCCCCTGGTCTAAGTTTTTTTGGTGGGCTCCTGGTCTAAGGTTTTTGGGTGGGCCCTTGGTGTCCCAGTCAGACACTGAATACAGCCACAGCTCTTTTGATGAGGATGTGAAATGCGTCAGGAGGGAGTGTCTGACATGAGATATGCTGACAGTGGGAGGACACTGCCTTGTGGTATGTTATGATGCATTGGCTTTATGTTGTGAATCACATGGTTTGATATTATTTGCTGTGATGATTTTGCAATAATAATAAATATTTGAAGTGAGTTATTCTGCATGTTTTATATTAATAATTCACTATATGCTAGTGGACCAGTTGCACAGTACTTTCAGATGGCATATATCCCATATTGAGAGTTTATTTATTGTATAAATGAAAATCTTCGTAGACACAATAAAGTGTATTAAAAGAGCTTGGGGGCTGAGTTTCAGCAGAAAGAATCCCAAGGCACACAGGATAATTGCAAGCAAGCTGCCTTGCGTGTTTATTGCGAAGTGCAACATTTCAGGGTCACGCCCCTTTCTCACGCCCCTGTATCCGAAACGTTGCACTTCGCAATTAACACGCAAGGCAGCTTGCTTGCAATTATCCTGTGTGCCTTGGGATTCTTTCTGCTGGAATGTTTGGGAGGCGGCCGATCCTCTACCTTCGTGCACCAGGTGTCGTTACTCTAATTTTAAGGGGTGTGCGAGAGCCATAGTTGAACTACCGCTGAGTTTCAGAAAATTCCATTGAAATTGCATTTGAGTAGGTGTTTATGGCCATGCCCTAAATCAGTGCTGTCCAATTTATATGGTACAGAGGGCCAGAATTTTTCTAATCTACATGGTGGAAGGCCGATAATGGAAGCCAGTGTTAGCCACTCCTTGTTGTTAGACCACACCCACTTTAAACCACACCCATGTTACCACAAGACCATGTCCACATTAATAGCACACCAAAAAAACAGACGGTTGGTGCTCACTGCAGGGATCAGGGCCGGAACTAGTGGTAGGCAGAGTAGGTGGCTGTCTAGGACGCCATCATTGAGGGGCCCACTTTTAATGGGGTTTTTTTTTTTTTTTCAAGCGTTTATTTAATAATTTGTTTCAGTAATCATGGTCACTCAGTATGGGGGAATCCCCCTCCTTTACCTTCTCCCTCTTGCCAGCAAGTAACAGCTCCTTCTGTGCGGTGCGGCAGTGCAGCACTACGTGTGTATACCATCAATGACGTCACTGATGCGGTTGGTAGAGAGCTGGTGGCCTGCTTGTTGTGGCTCGCGCTTGCTGCTCTCAGCCTTGAACAGTTGCACTGAACTGAAGACATTATTTCTATTACTGTGAAAGTGTGAAGCTTCCTGCTGGCACAGCCAGGTACAGATTTGGGTCGGGGGCCATATGTTTGCTGTTGCTGCTGGGCTGGGCGCTGGCACAGGTACATAAATACTTGGGGACAATATGATGTGATCAGATTTATTTTTGGCTGCTGCTGGCACAGGTAAAGATTGGGGGCAATATGATGGCTGCTGGAGGGCAGTATAATGGATGGCTGCTGAGCTTTCTGGTGCAGATATGGATGACTGCTAGCACAGGTATGGGGGGGCAGTATGGTGGATGGCTGCTGGGCTTGCTGATACAGGGAGCAGTAATATAAATGAAAAAGTGTTGTACATTTTCTTGCTTTCTTTATTTAAAAACCATCATGGTAAGGAGGTAAATGGTAATGCAGGACAGGGGGCGCTGATTGAAGCTCTTGGCTAGGGTGCTGAACTACCTTGGCCCGGCACCGGCAGGGATGTCACTCATATGTGTAAAAAGTTGTCATATTAAGACAAACCCTTAAATCC
The DNA here is from genome assembly GCF_017654675.1 of Xenopus laevis. NCBI lineage: Eukaryota > Metazoa > Chordata > Amphibia > Anura > Pipidae > Xenopus > Xenopus laevis. Next base: position 42,170,580 of record NC_054372.1, on the reverse strand, counting down.
ATATGCCTCCTCCTCCCCTGTGTATAATACAGTACCCCAGCATATGATTAAACATCTAAGGGGCCCCTAACAATTTTCAAATGCTAACAAACCCCCAGAACAAATACCAGGCTTATGTTCCATAGGAATTATAGCTCAGGCAGAGTATGGCAAACACAGGGTGCAAAGAGCAGGCAAAGCATGACACACACAGGGAGCATAGGGAAGGCAGAACAGAGCAAGAGACAGGAAAATCAGGACCAGTCTAATATTTACTACATACAGTGACACAGTGCTGGTGCCCCATTAGCATTTTGTATAAAGTGTTAACATGTGAACAATGTGGGCAGTTTCAGTCTGGGTCTCAGGTGTACTGGTCTTTAGGATGTGAACAATAGAGGTGTCACAAGTATGAACAATACAGGGGAATCACAGGTGCGAACTATACAGGGGATTACAGTCTGAATTTGAGGTTTAAACAATGCAGGGGTCAGTTAACCTCTGTAGTGATACCTTTTAAATCTTACAAATGGTAAGCAGACACAGCAGGCAGACTTTGATGTGGAGGGCCACATAAAGGGGGGTCAGGGAGCTTCGCCAATGAGGCGAGTTGAGGCTGTCGCCTCAGCCGGCAGCGCCCCACTAGGTACCAGGGGCATCAAAAATGCCGCTCCTGGTAAGAGCTGAATTTCTGGCTCTTCTAGCACAGAGAGCGCAGTTAGGCTCTCTGCACTAGCTTACTGGCCCTCTATGCCGCCCTCATGGACCCCCGTGTACCCCCTCAGGCGCAAAAAGGTAAGCGCACGGGGGAGGCGGAAACTGCTGCTGCCTCAGGCGGCGGAGGGGCTAGGATCGCCCCTGAGGGGGGTCGCGGGACGCCAGTTGGACAGCTCTGCCCTAAGTCATGAATGAGCTACATCAAGTACAGTGATTATAACCTTTATACTTATGTAAGAATTGCAGAAATAATTTGTAGAAATGTGGTGAGAGCTTCCAGTTTTATGCTAACTTTAATAATTTGTCACCTTGTCAGTTTCCGTTTATATTGTATTGTATTTAATTATACTTTATTCCTATCCAAAGTGTTCAAAAGCCATTCAACATAAGAAGGAGTGCAATAATTCGTTCTTTCTTCTATAAGCAACTTAAAATGAAAGATTATGCATTTGGGGTACCTATCAATTGGCTATAAACGATAAAGACATTTTTTATTTTTAATGACTTTTCGTCCAAAATGTTCATTATTGTAATGCTCCAAACTATGCATTATAATTATTAAATTTCTTCTATTACTACAGTTTCTGTCCTTGTTTCTTCTAAAGGTTATATAGGTATTGTATATATTCATTTGTAATTCCCCCTGCAGAGAGCAGTTAATGCAGAGGCATGGAACTTTCCACATGGGCAGCTCAGTGTCAGTGATCAATTAAATCAAAGGGTGAATAGTTTTATCCTCCATTTTCACAACGTATCACAATTTTTCTCAGCATTATATTGAAGCATCTTTAGGATCCTGGTGCCAGAGTAGGTAGAAAAGCAGTATGATGGGCGACTAATCTTCACATGTGGATACCCAACATAAATCACATATGGAAATAACCAAGTAGTGGTTGAGTTTTTATTAAAAAATTACAGTTTTCCTCCTTTTTAATAAAAAAATATTGGTATTAAGCACTGGTTTTGCTAGCTGTACCAGCGAAATATGTTCAGAAGTGTCAACTATAGCACTTCATGATATTCATAAGAGGACAGACATACAGACAGATGATAGACAGATAGACAAATTAGATTATTACAGCAGAAATAAGCAGCACACGGGAGAAAACTGCTTTTCATTTACTTTCTCTCTTGAGTACCACTGGCTTCTTTAGAATATAAAATTATTAATGACATAAAACATTAAATAGCATTTTCAATAGCCTAATTACATCCTCAGAAGATTTAAACTCCATACTTTTATTAACTCCTTCTTCGTTTCTTTGAAGAACTTCTGATCAAATTACATCTTTGCGCTGTATTTATGAATTCTACAGACTTTTTGTTTTGTAAGGTACAATGGAAAAATGTACATTTTTACAATGAAGCTTTTTGTTTCAAAGTACAATTAACAGTATTAATACAGACATTGAATTATCAAAAATAGAATTTAAAGGAATTGTTCAGTGTAAAAATAAAAACTGGGTAAATAGAAAGGCTGTGCAAAATAAAAAATGTTTCTAATATAGTTAGTTAGCCAAAAATGTAATGTATAAAGGCTGGAGTGATTTGATGTATAACTTGTCAGTCAGAACCCAACTTCCTGCTTTTCAGCTCTCTTGGTTTACACTGACTGGTAACCCTGGCTACCGGACAGTAACCAATCAGAGACATGAGGGGGGGCCACATGGGTCATTTCTGTTGCTTTTGAATCTGGGCTGACTGCTGAGGATCAATTACAAACTCACTGAACAGAAATGTACCATGTGGCCCCCCTTCAAGTCGCTGACTAACTCAGAGTTGAAAAGCAGGAAGTTGGATTCTGGCTGTTTTATTAGACATCTGTTCACTCCAGCCTTTATATATTACATATTTGGCTAACTAACTATATTAGAAACATTTTTTATTTTGCACAGCCTATCTATTTACACAATTTTTATTTTCACACTAAACTGTTCCTTTAAATTAGAAGTAAACCATCCACAGTCGTCAAATGATGTCTCAAATGCTCCCTCCCCGCAGAGTCTATTTCAATTAACAGTGCGTCTCACAGTAAAGCTGACCTATACAAGCATAAATGTGCAGCAGAACTAGCAGACACCATCTTCTGAATCTTCTTGAGGGGGGGGCCACATGGGCCTTATCTGTTGCTTTTGAATCTGAGCTGAATGCTGAATATCAATTACAAACTCACTGAACAGAAATGTACCATGTGGCTCCCCTTCAAGTCACTGACTAGCTCAGAGTTATAGAGCTGAAAAGCAGGAAGTTGGATTCTGGCTGTTTTATTAGACATCTGTTCACTCCAGCCTTTATACATTACATTTTTGGCTAACTATATTAGAAACATTTTTTATTTTGCACAGCCTATCTATTTACCCAGTTTTTATTTTCACACTGAACTATTCCTTTAACAGAGAAAAGAGAAGCAAGAAACAAACAAAATAACTGAGAGCAGAATATTTGAAAATATGGGGCAAATTATCTAAGGATTCCTGAATTTAAAGAAAAAAAAAAGAATGTGATCAAAATAAATATTAACAGAGAATCACTTTTTACAATATTCATTTTCCATATATGATACAGTTGGAATTTTTAGGTTTAAATCAATAATTTCCAGCTTCACTCTGTGCTAAGTAATCTTCCTGGTCCCTCCTTCATGAATAGTGCCATAACCCACTGGTTCTCCAATTAGCTTGGGCGAGGAGAGACCTACTTTTTACTCATCATTTTGTGCCTTGCTCTACCTTAATTGTGTAAGATCCATCTCACCTAGGGTTTATTTAATCAAACACACAATACAATAGAACCAACACACAGTCAGAATATATGGAAAATTAGACACTCAAACCACATACATATCCTCAGTATCCTAAACCTCTTACTGATTTCTACTTCTTTCTACTCCTTTCTGAAAATAGCCCCCACTTTCTTGAGTTATTGTAATGATTGTCTAATATTGACTACTTCTTAAAGCTTTAACAAAAGCTTACCCTGCACCCTCAACACACACAAGTACTAAAAAATTCTTAGATTCAAATATAAGAACACTAATGTGTTTAAATCATGTTCCCCATATATTTATAAACTTGCATTCAAACGTTCACCATTTTTGTTTCAAATGCATCTTAAAACACGTACAAATGTAAGGAGAAGCTTAAGTTGAACTAAATATATTTGTTTGAAATGTGTCTATAGATAAGATAAGATAAATAGGGCTAAGCTGTAAAAAAAATTAAAAAAAAAAGTTATACCAATGTTCACTAAATGCATACTAAAATGGCTAAATTTAAAATTTTAGCATTTTGCATTTTTTCAAATTGCAAATTTTGTTTTCTTTCTAGGCCTTTTATGTAAAAACCATATTGTGACTAAAAGAGTTTCCAATCTATCCTCTTTTTTATGTTTGTTTTAGTTCCAGTCTCGTGTTACTATTTTCTATTTGAGGCCAATGAGGAAAGTAAATTCCACCATCTGGCTTTTTTTGTGGGTTCCAAAAATGATGCCATGACTTCTGCAAGATGAGAGCATGCTAATGATGATTTTAAAATAATTACTTGTACATCAATATGGCATATTAATGCAGAAACCTTGGATAAAGCAACTGTAAAAATATATGTCTTCCAACTACTTCATGTGCTTGAACCTGAAAGGCCAAACAAAGGGCTCTCTCTCTCTCTCTCTCTCTCTCTCTCTCTCTCTCTCTCTCTCTCTCTCTCTCTCTCTCTCTCTCTCTCTCTCTCTCTCTCTCTCTCTCTATATATATATATATATATTTCAAAGAAAGCACTCACAGCATTGACCTTCGGATGTATTTCAAAGTGTATTTATTCGTGCATGGTGCATCAATGCGTTTTGGCTCTCATACGGCCGTCATCAGGATATATATATATAGAATACTATTCGTAAATTTTTCAGAAAGATGAGGAGGCGTATTTTTTTTTGTATTCTATGTTTGAGTTTGAAGGGGTAGAAGTAAAATTACACAACATAATTTAGTAAAAGCCTGTTGTGTTTCCTAGGTTAGAGAACAGCAGAATACCCTCAAAGCAGTTGGGTTTCAGGCCAGTGCAGGCGCCATAGGCAACCTGGCCGGTCGTGGCGCATATAGGCATCTGTGCAAATAGACGGAAGCGCAGGCAAATAGACAGACTTGCATGCACATAGATGGATGCGCATGAGTGAATAGACAGGTGCGCACGCACACAGACACAGCCAAGCAGAGAGAAGCGAGGGGATCGGACTAGGGGTAGGAAGGCAGAGAAGTTAAATGCCTGACGCCCCCAGCTTTAAGCCCTAGACACGTGCCTACTCTGTCTACCCCTAGTTCTGGCCCTGTTGCAGGCCAATTTTCTAACCATGCAGGTGGTCTACAGATACCCAGTTAAACCCTCTCATACACCCCTGAAGGTAAAGCAATTTCTCTTCCATCTTCCGCTTTCTTCACTTGGCTGAGCATGTGCAGTAGAACGAAAAGCCGAATTTTAGCTAGTCAGCTATTTTGTTCAACTGTGCATGCGTTTGCCTTGGGAAATTTCAAGAAAGAAGAAGCCAGAAGACAATTATTCCGTGGTGCTCACTGGTATAACCCCAGGCCGGTGCAGTTTTCTGCTGATAGGAGCACCGGCCTGGGGTTTCAGATAAGTCAATACAATCACTTGGGGGGTGCTTAACATTTGGCACCCCCAAGTGCAGGATGCTTTTCCTTCTACTTTAAGGGGTAATTTGATAACTATGTATAAATATATAAGAGGATCATATAATAATCTAATGCTTTATTTACCAGTCAGTCCTTCCAACAGACATGAGGCACCCATTCTGTTTAGAAGAAAGGATGTTCTTCCTGGATCAGTTGTACAGGCTGATACATTAGATTAGCTTTAAGAAGGGGTTGGATGGCTTTTTAGCAAGTGAGGGAATACAGGGTTATGGAAGATACAGTAGCTCATAGTACAAGTTGAGCCATGGACTTGTCCAACTGCCATCTTGGAGTCAAGAAGGATTTATTTCCGATCTGCAGCAATTAGAGAGGCTTCTGGTGTTTTTTTTTTTGTCTTCTTCAGGATGAACTAGCAGTTAGGCAGGTAATTTTTAAAGACATAAAAGGTTGAACTTGATGCACTTCTGTTTTTTTTTCAATCTAATTTACTATGTTACTACATATATATATATATATATATATAGCAGGGCTACTACAAAATGTACTTAGGACTCCATGCAATGCAATGGCTCCCCAGCAATGGCTCACCCATTAATACAACCTTATATTACACCGCTTTCTATCTTATAAGATAATCAAGGAAAATTATACCTGGTAAAACCTATTGAACAAGATTTTCCATTATTTTTAAACTTCTGCAATTAATTATATTTTTTAATGTGTTACAAAACACTTTGAAATCAACAAGCCAATTGTTTTATCAAAAGGTTTAATCAAAAGAGCTAAACAATTTTAAGTTATTTGTATCAGGTGGTTTGTTCATTCCTCTATGTATGTTTTTGCCACATGTATGTTTCTCTGAACTAAACACAATAATTTTAAAGACTGGAGGCATCCATATGGGCCAACACGTGCTGACTAGTTGGTTTGTTGTTTGGCCCTACACAATTATTTTGTATATGTGTTTAATGCTGGCCATATGCGTTGCTCATTTCTTGCCTTTGATGTGAATCTCCTGCAGTTTGGTAAAGCTTAATTAGTCGTATGAACTGGAAGCCATTGGAGTAAACAATGTTAATTCGATTATTTCAGAAACAGCGGCTCTGATGTGTAATACATATTGCTTTGGTATAGGTGCAAGTATAAGAAGAAAAAAAAGATAAAAAGATGTATGTTATTCTGTCTGTTGCACAGTACTAGCCTAGCTTTGATGTATGTCCCAAAATTAGTCACAGCATTGAGTCTATGTGAACATCCACATTTTGTCACCCTTGATGTTAACTGTTAAATACATGAAAGTATTTCTCACAGTATAGATCCTGGGCATTAAAAACAACGGGGATCTTTAAAAGGATAAAATGAACATAATGTGTTCCACTTTCATTTTTAAAGCATTGCGAATTCTCTTTTCAGTATAAAATGGATCTCATGTGGCTTCAAAAAAAGTTAAATAATAGATTCTGAATCAAGTGCTGCATTGCATTGTTTTTTCTTTGGTGTTTAGAGTCTTCAAGATTTTTGAAGCAGAGATACTAAAGCTGTATAAATTATCCCCACAAATTTTTAAAAGTTTATAGAGGTTTTCTGGCCAGGGCTACAAAATAATGTAAAGAACTGCTGAAGGAAATATTAGAGGTCATTTCAATCTCATATTATTCCTTATGATCTAAAATTCTTAATTGATCTAGGTGTCCCCCCACCTCCCAGCCTCTACCTGTCCCCTAACATGTATATAATCCAGTCATATATGTCACCGTATGCCCATAATTTTATTATACAATAGTTCTAGTAGCTCCCTGGTGATTTTCCCATGTCTGCCCTTGTCATTTTAACTTTACTCGTCACTCACTCAGGCTTAAAGTTAAGCCCCATGTGTCTCTGTCGGCATGTCTGAGTCCCAAAGTGACTAAATGCTGTAGGAGGCTCAACTCTGTACCCCAGTGCAGAGGGTACTGACACCACATATTGTATACATTGAGATTTACAATGAGAAGCATTTGGAACTGGTAACCTTGAACTTTATATAGCAAGAAGCAGTGAGCATTAGCACCCCAGGCATATTGTAAAGTGAGAAGTACTGGCACACTATGAATACTATATAGTTAAGAGTATTGAATACTGGTGCCTTAAGGACATTATATTGACATGTAGTGGGTACTAACACCCCAAGTACATTATGTACAGGGAAAGCTAGAGTATACGAGCACCTTCATTGCATTATACTACAGGATGCAGCATGTACTTGCACCCTAACCTCCATTATATGTATAATACATGTATATTGATCAGAATGAAACTAGAGCTTGTCACAATTCGCCATAGTTAGTACATTAAAGACATTGAAAATCAGCAGGTGTTGGCATAACAAATAAATTGAAAGGCAACAGTATAGTCACCCCAGTAAATTAGAGTCAGTTAATTCTGGAACCCAGGGCCACCATGAGAAATCACCGGCCCCCATACAACAAAATTTTCGAAGCACACTAGGCCCCTCCCCAGACTCCGTTGTCCCCCACACCACAGTAAAAAAGCCATACAGACAGAGGTGTTAAAACATAAATGCTAAAAGCCCATTGGGGGCCAGGCCCTCCCCTTACAAGTTAAAAAATAAACCTTGGTGGCTAGGGTCCCCCTTCAAGTCAAAAAAACACATTGGTGGTAAGGGCATCACCATAAAAGTTAAAATAACATAATTGGTGGTCAGGGGCCCATAGAATATGGAAAAAAACATTGGTGTTCAGCGGAACTTTCCTTAAAGGAATTGTACAGTGTAAAAATAAAAACTGGGTAAATAGATAGGCTGTGCAAAATAAAAAATGTTTCTAATATAGTTAGTTAGCCAAATGTAATGTATAAAGGCTGGAGTGATTTGAGGTATAACAAGTCAGTCTGAACACTTCTTCCTGCGTTTCAGCTCTCTTTGTTTACACTGACTGGTAACCCTGGCTACCGGACAGTAACCAATCAGAGACATGAGGGGGGGCCACATGGGTCATTTCTGTTGCTTTTGAATCTGGGCTGAATGCTGAGGATCAATTACAAACTCACTGAACAGAAATGTACCATGTGGCCCCCCTTCAAGTCGCTGACTAACTCAGAGTTGAAAAGCAGGAAGTTGGATTCTGGCTGTTTTATTAGACATCTGTTCACTCCAGCCTTTATATATTACATATTTGGCTAACTAACTATATTAGAAACATTTTTTATTTTGCACAGCCTATCTATTTACACAATTTTTATTTTCACACTAAACTGTTCCTTTAAATTAGAAGTAAACCATCCACAGTCGTCAAATGATGTCTCAAATGCTCCCTCCTCGCAGAGTCTATTTCAATAAACAGTGCGTCTCACAGTAAAGCTGACCTATACAAGCATAAATGTGCAGCAGAACTAGCAGACACCATCTTCTGAATCTTCGTGTTCTTCTAGAAATCAGTTCGGTGACACTGAGCTTGCTGGCACATGCATATTATGCATATTTGAAGACACTCTCGGATTAGCTTCAACCGCACAAATGCACCAAAAAGCTCTGTGTCACCTAAGTGATCTGAGAAGAACATAAATATTCAGATGATGGTGTCTGCTAGCTCCCCTGTGCATTTTTGCTTGTATGGGTCAGCTTTACTATGAGCTCGTCTTTGTGCTCTTCTGCCTGATGGAAACTTTTTCGGCTCTTTTCAGCTCCTTTTGGCAACTTCGGGTGTTCGGCGGGTTTGGCCCTTCGGGGCTTTCATGACTTTGGCTATTTGGCCAAATCCCAGGTCCCACATTCAACATCCCAGGTGAATGACTTTACATTCATCAACACTGAATCTTATTTGCCACTTAATTGCCAGATTGTCAAGATCTTGTTGCAAGGATGCGGCATCCTGGATGGAATTAATTGGGCTGGATAGTTTTGTGTCATCTGCAGACACTGATACATTACTTACAACACCCTCCAGTCATTAAAGGGGAACTCCGGCCAGTGGTGAAATTACCGGGGGAGCAAGGGGTGCGATTGGGCCAGGGCCCGCACCCCCTCAGGGCCCCATAGCAGCTTTTGTGCCACTGGATTCAGAAAATAGCGTACGGAGGGGGGCGGGGGCCCGGCTGCACGTCCCGCGCCCCTCTAGTTACATTACTCACTCCGGCTTCCAAACCAAAAGCTCACAGACAGCAAGTGGGAACTACATAACCCACAATGCATTAAACTGTGATGTTTCTTTGCTTATTGAAATCTCGTGTGCAGGGGATTGTGGGGTTTGGAGGATGCAGTCTAAGGACAGCTGGCTGCTGATATAAAGTAACAGTAGTCAGACAGACAGATCAGCAGAAGAGCAGGGGGCTAGGCTAAGGGTACTGTCAGAAACCATTAAAAATCATGAAAAGGCTGCATATTTTTTAAATGATGTATATTGCAAAGTTGCTTGAAATTATGTTTACTTTTCAAAAAGCTTAGTTATGTTTTTGTGGAGTTCACCTTTAATGAACAAGTTAAATAGAATTGGACCCAATAAAGAGCACTGAGGGACCCACTAAGAACCTTACTCCAAGTAGAGAATGTACCATTAACAACCACCCTCTGTTCCTGATCCTGTAGCCAGTTTCCTATCCATTTCCTAACAGACCTTAGTTTAGAAAGCAGTTGTTTGTCGGGCACGGTATCAAATGCTTTGGCAAAATCCAAAAAGATCACATCTACTGCTCCCCCCACTGTCCAGCATCTTACTTACCTCATCATAAAAAGCAATCAAATTTGTTTGACATGACCTATCCTTCATAAAGCCATGCTGATCATTACTTATAATGTCATTCACTAGTATTTTGAATATGATCCCTTAACAAAGGTACAAGAATCTCTAGTAGA